>NW_027528357.1:919053-1101019 GCF_008692635.1 Crocuta crocuta
AAAAACTAAAACAGGAAAATAAAAAAAAAAAAAAAAAAAGCAAATAGGAAAAGGCTATGATAACAACCGCTAAAAGTTTCAACAAATCCCTTTTTCTCTATTTTCCTGTATACTTTTCCTAGATTCTATTTTCCAGCCTTCCAGTCAGAGGTGACTATGTTCTCGAGTTCTGGCTTACTGAGTGAGGGTGAAAGAAATGTGCAGCAATACCAGGCTAAGAGATGAAAAATCTTCCCTATTAATGGTAAAGTTATCAATGAACTGATAACTACTTCCTGCAATGACAAAACATGGAGTAAGAAAGAAAATTTGCTCAGAGCACATTCATGACTCAGCCATAAACAATTCTACAGAATAAAGTACATAGTGAAAAGAAATCTGACCTAGTGCTATGACTGTATTGAGTGGTGGAAGGAAGGGAAAGTACAAACATGAAGCATAGAAAGGTGCTGAATCCTTACCTCCAGTCATAGAGGGCCAATCACCACAGCAACAACTATCATCAAAATGTAGTAGTGTAAGCAGATGATCTGGAAGTACGTGAATTAAGAAAAGTACAGCTAAAAGAGCACGGATCTGTTGTCTGGGGTACGAGAATTGGAAACAAAGCAATACTACCATTTCACATTATGAATCTTGTACTGTGATTTGACTTTTAAAAAGTTATCTAAATGCATTAGTTGTTTAAAATATTCTTTTAGAGAAAGGCAAAACAAGACATAGAAAAGTATTATAGCGGGGCGCCTGGGTGGCTTAGTCGGTTAAGCGTCCGACTTTCGCTTAGGTCATGATCTTGCGGTTTTTGGGTTTGAGCCCCGCGTCGGGCTCTGTGCTGACTGCCAGCTCAGAGCCTGGAGCCTGTTTCAGAGTCTGTGACTCCCTCTCTCTCTGACCCTCCCCTGCTCACGCTGTCTCTCTCTCTCTCTCTCTCTCTCCTGGAAATAAATAAAACATTAAAAAAAAAAAAAAAAAGAAAAGTATTATAGCATAAAATTTCCAAGGCATTACAGTTGAGAGATGCAGTGATGACCGCTGTGGGGTTAGAAGACATATTCTAGCCTTGTCCGCAATAGCAAGGTAGGAGAGTGAATATTCATAAATTTGTCTCAGTGACAAACCTCACCTCCCAGATTCTGACTATTAAGCCTGGCTCTGTGATGGGCTTACATCTAATGCCAAGTTTCATTCCTTTCTTGGCTCCATATAATAATAATAATAATAACAACAATGACAACAACACTGGTGGGGTGGAGTGATGATGAGTTATGAATTTTGAAAACTGAAAAATGGATTTGCCCATACAAACTCAATGACAGCATTCCTGATGATTGCCCATATTCAATGTCAAAAGACCTACAGATATACTCTCAAGAGGGCTCATCAGGGAGTTTTATTTTACAGTGACTAAGGAGTCCCACGAATTCCAGGAAACTCTTAACCATGTGCAATCTTCTCAGGCCCCCTTTTCATTCAGTTCATGGATGTTGGCATCAATTGAACAATATTCTGACCTTTTTTAAAGGGCAAATATAATACTACATCAGCTTGGTTAGCTGAACTTTAGACTCCTCTGAATTGGAGAGTATTTGGGAGCTCCTGGGTAGATTTCATATATAATGTCACGGCAGAATTAATGATTCATTTCTTGTAGGAATTACAAAGCTTTCCTTTAAAAACATGTTAAAATATATATCACTTAAACTTGGGTATTTAAACCTATTGTTGAATCAGCAGCCCTCAGGATAAGTGGAAGTACACTGAAAAGAAAACTATGATTGGATCAAGAAAAATATGCAAGATCAAAGGCATATTGTTCTCAATTTCAGAGAAAGAACAAGAGTGGCTCTAGGCAGAAATATAAAGTGGCTAGCACTTACCAGCAATCCTAAATATGTTTTGGGACCCTTCACTTGTTTTGTTCTTCCAGCTCTTCCCCAAATCTCTCTCCTATCCCTGGTATCCCTGACTTTTTCCTAAAGTGTATTGTCCCTCATTGAAACTTATTCCTTAAGTATCTCATCCCATAGGTCTTTCAGCATTCCAAAGTAAAGCCAACCATTCTGATAAACTGACTCATTATCACAATCCGTATCTCAATCATGTTTTACTGTTCACAGGGTATTATGCCATTCAGTCCTCACAATAAACCAGTGAAGCCTGGTATTAATAATCTGTTAATTTTAAATTTATTTTAAGTTTATTTATTTACTTATTTATTTTGAAAGAGACAGAGACAGTGTGAGTGGGGGAGGGGCAGAGAGAGAGGGAGAGAAAGGGAGAGAATCCCAAGCAAGTTCCATACTGCCAGTGTAGAGCCTGATGAGGGGCCTGAACTCACAAAACCAGAAGTTTGTAACCTGAGCCAAAACCAAGAGTCAACGCTTAATGGACTGAGCTACCCAGGCGCCCAATAATCTGTTCATTTTAAAGTTGATGTTGGTCATGCATATACAATTCTAATTATGTGATCTGACATACTATAAGTACTTAATACATAGTACCTAATTTAATTTTCCCATTTTCCATGATATAGTAGGGAAAAATAAACTGGATATTTAAGAGACAAAAATTCTTCTCTCTATGTCAACAAAATTATATATAGCCTAAGATATGTTAAAAAGAGGCATTGCCTGTTCAAATAATATGCAAAATAGTTTCAATGATCATTAGTTAATGCATCTTTATTTACATTCTTATACAAGGCACCTTAAGATGAAGAGAACAAATAAATAAATATCATCTCTAGCACAAGTAAGCTCATAGTCTAGTCAGAGAGTCAACAAAAAGTAAAAAACAGAAGATAACACCCCTTAGTGAATGCTTACTTGATAAATGAGTGGAAAAGGAAATAACTGAGTTCAAGTGGAGAAGTTAGCATATACTTAAGTGGCATGGGAGAGGTGTGCATGAAGACAGAGAGGCTCAGCAGGAACTTGCAGCAGCTCTCTGCTCTACTAGCTCCAAGAAGTGGGGGTAGTGTTTGAACTAGAATAGGGCAAAGAACTTATCTATGTGTTCCTTCTACCTCTGCTGCTGGGGAGCCCTTCCTCTGAACTATATCATCAAAGCCCACTTTCTTTAGACTAACTCTCCAGCATTTGAATGACACTGGAGCAATAGCTTTGTTCCAGAAGCTGGAATGTTCTCAGTCTTATTGCCAACTCCAGCCAAGAGATGGTAGCTGCTGACTTGTATTTGTGAAACCCTGACTTGCGCTTCTCTAATAAGCTGGTAGAGAGAAAGAAATCCTTAAATTATCTGCTGTGTCTCCACAAAGCTAATTTCACACTAAGCCTCCTCTCCAAAGGAGAAGAAATGGCTCCTGACAATAGGGAATTTCCCTATAATCTTAATCTAATAAGACAGACCCAAGGGAAAAATAAAAAATAAAATAAAATATTGCTACAAAGTAGGAATAAAATCAGACCTTTTCTGTCAACAAGTAGGGTTTGACATTGTGTAAGTCCCTTCTGGTCTGTTTACTCATTTATAAAGTGAGGGATTGAGTAAGGTTGTCTCGAGCCTCTTTGATTGCCTTAAAGTCTTTTAAGAAACCAAATTGTAAGGTAGTAGAAGGAGTATGTGGCAATAAGAATTAAAGAAGACAGAAATGTTCACTGTATGACTAAGAATATTTAAGTTCTTAGGGCTTGCTGCTATAAGCGGTGTTCAGTCCCATTTCTCCTGAAGGTAGCTAGTGAATGGGTGTACAGAGAGCTACAAAGACAGTTGTATTTATTAATTACCTGCCCTGGGGATTAATTTTCATAATTTTGACTATTACTGAAATTAATCCCAACTGACTAGTGTAAATTGCAACCACACTCGTCTTCATATGTTTGTAAAAGGAAACACAAGAGCAGTCTTCGAGAAATGCCTAGGGACACTGGATCCCTGGGCTGCAAGGACATGCTGAAGGTCACTGAGACAAACTTCCTAGTCTTACCTGTTGCTCCACAGTTTACCCAGCTTTCCAAACTCAAACTTACACTCCATTAAATTCTAATATCCCTGACTGAGGATGAAATGAAATCCCAATCCAGAAAGCTCCACAGATGGGAGCGAGGAGGGAAAGGAAGCACCATTTGCTAGACAGAGCAACCAGCCACCACTTTCTCCTATTTATGAAACTGAAGAGAAAGACAAGGTAATGAAGTGTGGGCCTATAGGTCTCAATAAAAACAAGAGTAAAACTACACTTTATTGATTAGTTATGACTTACACTCCCAGGATTTTATTTTGTCCCTACATCTCTGATGACTCTGCAGTATGTAATCAGTGCTCCTCCAATGTTTCTCACCCCCACTGTCAACTAGACCTCAACTTGAAGTCCCCAGAAGCCTTGGTGGATGGCCCAAGTGTTATATAAAGTGGCAGGAGCAAGCCAGCATGCCAGGTCGTTCTGAGCTCTTCACTTTTGCACAGTTCTGCTTGAAGATGCCCTTTTAAGATTCATGGTAAAGAGGCTATAGGAGAGAAAGTATCCAATGCATCTGAGAATCTACAGAGTGCCAGTACTATCTAGGTACTTTAGAAATTTTATTTGATTTTATCTTTGCAATCACTCTGGATTTTTTAATTATTGCTGCATTTGCCTTCTCCTAAAAGGAGGTGCTCAGAAAAGTTCAGTAATACTGTTAGAATCCAAACACTACCACCTAGGTGTATTATATCATTGCTATGTTATAGCTTGCTGCCTTTATGATCACCAGATGTTTGTATAATGGGAACATATTGAACTACTGCCCTGGCTTAGGGTACTAGTTCCTAAATCCTGGTATGATTGTAGGAATTTTCCTTTCTCCTTCTTCTCCTCTTCCCCATCCCCTCCCTCTCCTCCTCTTTCTGTCCCCCTCCTCCTCTTCTTCTTCTTCTGTCCTCCTCCTCTGCCTTCTGCTTCTCCCACAAATCACCACTAGGTCCTATATTTTAATGTTTTTATTTTTTAAGTTCATTTATTTATTGGAGAGAGAGAGAGAGAGAGAGAACAAAAGAGAATGAGCAGTAGTGGGGTAAGAGGGGGAGAGAGAGAATCCCAACCAGGTTTTGCACCATCAGCAGAGAGCCCAGTGCAGGGGCTTAAACTCAGGAACCATGAGATCATGGCATGAGCTAACACCAAGAGTCAGAAGCTTAACCAACTAAGCCACCCAGGTGTCCTTCCCTTTTTATTTCCTTCTATCTTGTCACATGTATTCAAGTTTATGCTTTTTTTTTTTTTTTGCTTGTGTTAATAGAAGACTGCCAGAAAAATAGCAAGATCTGGGTGTGTCTTCATAGGAAAAAATGGATGGGCACCAGTTAGGGTCTTGGGGCACAGATGGCACTCTTAAATGTGACCAAAGGACACAGTCCTGGATACCCTTGAAGAGAATTCCAAAAAAGAAAACATAGGAAGGAAGTCAATGATAATCACTTAAGTGAAAGCAGGTGATCTGTGGATAAAGATGGAGCCACCCCACTTAGCTTGTACTTCAGCAATGTTCCTCATCCAAAGAGCTCTGTGTCAAGCCCTTTTCTTCTGGAATTTATAAAATTCCTCCATTCCACAGAAGTCTCTTTGAAGTTTATTCTATATATAAGTAATGTGTACTCTGTGCCAAAACCCATTCTAGGTAAGCCAACAAAAGCCAAAGAAATGACTTCAATTTTAAGGTATTTCAGTGTCACTGGATTAAGAAAGGCATAAACCCATGAAGTTAGAAGAGGTTAAGAAGATAGTGTGAACTCAAGAGTAGTCATTAATGATATGCTCAAGGTTCTAAGTAATCTAATCTATTGATTCTACCACTGCTATCCTAGTTTATGCCTTGGGGAAGGCAAGAGCCTTGAGTCTAAATTTTGTTAGTAGTATTTATATTTATATTTATATTTGTGATGTAGTTTATGAAAGTTGACCAAAATCTAGTGGATATATACTTAGTACATATGTAAATATATGTAAATGTCTATATTTAAATATATATTTATATAAATTTCTTGCTATTAGCAGAGATAAGGTAGTGATTTTTTTCCCTACGGGATTGCATTGACAGATGATTATTTGTGCATTTATAAAAATAATATCTAAAACAGAATTCCAGGAAAATCAGAGAAATGAAAGGTTTAGGATCAGGCTATCTATAATAGATTCTTTCCCATGTGTTTCTGACCTTGACTTTTCTAAGGGTTTACTAAACTAAGGGTTAACTAAGAAACTTTCCCAACTGTTGATGTGAGTGTGCACAGCACAGAGAACAGAAATTGACACATAGTGTCCAACAAATACAAGTTTGTAGAATGGCTGAGTAAATGAATATCAATCAGAAAACCTGTCTGTTTCCCTATAATCAGGTTATTCCATTACATCATCACAAATATTTTCTTACATCTATTTATATCAAGTACCACTAGATACCTCTAGACATTGACCAATCCCCCTCTACCTTCTCTCAAACAATCACGTTCTTCATGATACTTGTTATGCATTTATGTATTGACTGGTTGGTTCCATTATGCTTATATTGCTATTTAGTGTATATTAACTTGTGATGTGAAAGGTCTGTATTCTCATTACATATTCAAGCTGGCAGAGTTGGGTCATACTTCTTACACCAAACTTAATACAACTTATTCCCTCACACTTTCTTCCTTCAGTCTCTCAACATATGCTTTTTCTTCATGACCTCCATCATTCTAGACTTTAAGATAAATAGAAATGTGCTTCTCACTTCTTCAATTCAGTTTATTTCAACAGATATTTTTGAACATCACATATTGCTGCACAACATGGTAGGCACTGGGGATGGAAGAGTACCTATGATACTGAAAATAACCATTTCAGTTTGGGAGAGAAATATAAAAAAGTAAGCAATTTATTTTAATATAATTTGGTACATGGAATTGTCCAGAAATATGATTAAGATGAGCACAACAATTTAAGAGAGCTACATAAATCAGGTAGAGGCTCCCAGAGGGGTGGCACTCAAAGCTATGTTTTAGAGAATGAGGAACAGTTAACTAGGTAAAGAGGCAAGAAGAGGGGAAACAGCTATTTTAGGTAAAGGGAATAATAAGGAAAACAGCATGTTGTTGTGAAGTCACATGTGAAAAGAGAAGCATGTTGGGAGAGGAATCGAAAACAATCAATTTGGTTCTATCTAAACACCTTCTCAACAAAGGGGTTCACTGGTTCTCCTCTCATAGCCCTAAGCAACTGGAGGGTAATAAAAACAGGCTAAGAGTTTATAGCACTGATAAGAGATCAGATACCATTTTACATGCTTTACATATATGTTGTCTATATTAACTCCTATAAACGTCACAATAACACTATGAAATTAGGTGCTATTATTAGTTCAGCTTTATAGATAAGAAAAGTGAGGAACAGACACTTAATAACTTGCTGAAAATTTGAACCAGGCAATCTAGTCAGAAATCCATGCTTTAGATATGTATTCTAAAAACACACACAAACTGATTAACTAAGAGGCATAATTTTCCATTTTCTCTTTCAAACAGAGGAGTGAAGACTTCCTTCTAAAGGTTCCAAAAGAGCTTAGAGCTTCCTTGATATCCAAGGTTGAGACAAGGGGAGAAACAAAATGTATGGGTTGGGAGGGTATAATACTCTCATGGTGATCCACCTAGAACAATTCCCACTCAAAACAATCTTATGCGATGTGAATATAATCAGCACAAGTATGTGGAAACCTAGTCTAATCAATTCCTTCAGTAGTTGTGTGACTGTGGGAGGAATCACTTAGGTATCCGTTTCCTCGTTTATAAAATAAGGAATTTGGAACAGAAGATACCAAAGTCCTTCCCAACAGAACATTCCACATTATGATGCTACAATGAAGCTTTCATAGTTAGGTTCCTACACACAATTTTCATACTTTGATAGTTGACAATATCCTCAGTTAAGAAACTGAATAAAACAAAAAAAATAATCTCAATCAGTAAAATCAGATCACAAAGTTAAACATGTTTAATTCTTGAGATAAAATTCAATCTAAATATATCACAAACACTTATTCAAAGAAGTATATGTAAGTAAATTCAATATAAAAATATACTCTCAAAACCTAGGGATCATAATAAGAGAGAATTGGTAACCATAAATAATCTTAAGTGAAGGACTCTTTACATTCTCTCAGTGTCATAGTGACTATATCTCATCTGCCCATGGCTTTTTCAGAATAATAGCTGTAGAAGTAAAGATGGGGCACTTTCTAGCCAAAGAGAAGTTAAACTAAAGATAAAAAGACCTAGACCAATAATTCAGCCAACTTCAACCATCCACTACTGTCATGCAACTTGCAAGCCCTTTTCTCCTCCTTTGCATACAAGGCAGGCTACACAGGCAGAAGGTGTGTATTTGAAAAGCTTTTCCCCACATGATGAAGCCGAAGGGGATTTTTCCTATGGTTGCTCTTCAACCCAATCATAAATAAATACTCTCATGTAGCAGTAACTATCTCACTACATACTTACCAACGTATCATCAAGAAATATGAAAAAAACGTATTTTTTCATCTCTGCAAAGAATCAGAAAAAGACAGCAATGCTTATATAGGACCATTAGATACAGTGAGATTTATATTTAAATCTTTCAGTTAAAATATGCTGCAGAAATGGTACAGTATTGTACTCTCTGATGTTTTTGCAAAAAAAAAAAAAAATGCCCTTCACCAGGCCATGTTTGAAACATCCCAAATCTATCTTCCTAACCATGTCCAGAATGTGTCATGTCTGCCAACCTGGCATCTAACGGTGATTCATTGAAATGTGTTGGAAATGTGATTTGTGTGGGAGTCAAATAGAAATCAGATTGGCCCCATCCCTTATATCTATATCTCTCTATATACATTTGGCTTTGACATTCATCAAATTACTCTGTCCTAACAAAGCTTTCTTGCACAAAGTAATCTCAAGCGACAGTGCATAGCAATGTGTGTAATATGAAAGGAGTTGAATGGCTAAGTAGTCAGCTTGACAGTATCACTGAAATCTTTTATTGCATATATTAGAGAGTTAAACATTGCAATCTGCTTTTCCTGTGAGACCCAATAAGTAAGGAAAAAGCCAGGTTTACTCAGGATTAGACTGGTTTCCCTTTGTTTTCTTTCCAAAATAGAAAAAGTCTTGATTAGCTTATAGAAGGCAAAATTTGCATCTCTATGCTTAGAGGGGTGAGATTTTCCTGCTAGAAATCCATTTTCAGAAGGAGCCTCTTGAGCTAGATATTTCATCCCACTCTTCGGTCTCCTAAATTAAAAACAACTTTATTTTCATTTCTGACTTTGTAAATGGGAATTTTATCCACTTCATGAGAATGACTCATATATGAATCACACACTTCAGGGAACTGCTGAATCGAAAAGTCTTTTTGTTTTTGTTTGTTTATCTCACTCCAAAAGCAGCTCTTGTGCTCAACCCAGCTCTCCTGGACATGTCGGCTTCGACACACTCTGATAATCAGATGAATATAAATTATAACAATGACAATGGAGAATGAAGAGGAGAAAAGAGCTGCCAGTTCTCGAATGGCCACTGACAGTCTGTGACCAGAACATCAGTGCAATGGGGAAAAAAAGTGTATATATATACATATACATACACTCATATACACATACAAATGAAATCTTCCATGACTTATGCCATTTTCTCATATTTGGGTGGAATTTGTTTTTTTAGAAAAGCTACATTAACTCTTTCTATAATTGTCTAGAAACTTGACTAATTTCCTAAAGGTAACACATTCTTAAACAAATTCTGATGTAAGGTATTCTGATTTCTCTGCCATTGTTGTTTTCCTTTTCCAAGAGTAAAACTAAATGGCATTCTTACATTATTATATGAACCACTGTAGCTAGATGAAGCGATATACCTTGTTAATAAACCTTGCTCAGTACTTACCAAACACCAGACACCATGTGTGTTAAGTCTTTACCAACTATGACTCATTAATCCTCATAAAGCCACTATAGGGGAAATGATTAGTATCCTCATGTGAGGAAACTAAGATACAGAGGGTTTCAGTAGCTTGCTCAAGTTCACCTGGGTAGGGAATTACAGACTTTCATCTGAACACAAACCTTTGGCTCTAGCGTCCATTTAACCATTCCTGCTATGCTTAGAAACTAATAAACCAAAGTAATAAAATAAATATAAAAAATGAGGGCATCTGGATCACTCAATCAGTTAAGCATCTGACTTTGGCTCAGGTCATGATTACAGTTTGTGACATTGAGCCCCACGCCTGGCTCTGTGCTGACAGCTCAGAGCCTGGAGCCTGCTTCAGATTCTGTGTCTCCCTCTCTCTCTCTCTCCCCTCTCCCGCTCGTGCTCTGTTTCTCTCAAAAGTAAATAAACATTATAAATATATAAATAAATAAGTAAACAAACAAATAAATAAATAAATGATAAAATGAGCATAGATTGGCCAGAAATATGATTTCTGAGGCTGATAAATGAGCCTCCTGAAGAGTTGTACTCTACACATCTTTCCCATTATTTTAAATTATACGGTGAAACATTCATTGTGGAACTGTAACATTTTCAAGTTAAAAGACAGGTGACAATTTGCTCATTGTTTTGGCAGGTAAATTGAGAACAACAGTTCAAGTTCATTGGCAAATGAACTGTTGAACTGGAACCCTATTCCTATGCTTTCCATTCTAGGAGAAATGCCCTAAAGGAATCAGGAAGGACTAAAATAAATCTTAATAATCATATATTTAAGTTGTTCAGTTCTAGCAAATTTATACATGATAAGGTTGTCTTTCTACCTAAATCATTCATAAATAGTGCATACTACCAAAGCTAGCTAATCACATTTTTTAAGTTAACAATAAAAAAGAAAGCTATTAAGACATATTTGATATGCTCTAGAATAAATGGTTCATATGCAGAATAAAGAAATACTTCAAAAGACAATTCTACTTCTAGATAGGGGCTCTGGGAATTTATGGAAGACTTTGTAACTTTATTTCATGCATTTTGTGTTTTAGATTTTTGCAAGCATTTAACTCTTATAAAAAAAAAACAAAGCACTGTAAATGACAAGTTAGTAGGAAAAATAATCTGAGGAGGTAAAAAAAAAAAGTTTACACATTAAAAAAATGTGACCTAGAGATGAAAATAATTAGCTTTTTTCATTTTACAGTGACTTTCAATTTGTAGAAAAATTGCAAAAATAATAAAACAATGCTTATATATACCTCACTCAGCTTCCTCTACTGTTAACACCCTACGTAAATATAGAGGTATCAAATAAGGAATTCACACTGGCACAATACTACTAATAAAACTATATCCTTATTCAAATTTTACAATTTTTAACCAATGTGTTCTTTGTATTTAGAAGTTACTTCTTATTTGTCATCTCTATAACATTTCCTCAGGTATTTCCTTTTCTTTCATGTTATTAACATTGGAAGAATATTTGTCAGTTGTTGTGTGGATAGTCCCTCAAGTAGGGTCTAACATTTTCTCATGATTAGACTGAAGTTACACATTTTTCCAAGAAAACCATCGAAGTGATACTGTATGTCATTCAAAGGAGTCCATGACAGAATTTTTTTCTTACTTTCGGTGATATTAACTTTGATCACTTGATCCCTCCTGAGTCTTTGCACTATAAAGACACAAACTTTTCCTTTCTAGTTAATATTTGAGGGTAGATACTTTGAGAATATACAAGTACTGTTTCTCCTCAAGCTTTCACCCTCTAAAATGAGCATCCATCAACGGACCCTGTCTATAAACAACAATTGCTCTGCTATTTACTTAATGTTGATTTTCTTTCTACATTAACAGAAAAAAAAAATAGATGAACAGAATTAATAGGTTAACAGGAACTCTATAAGAAGGAATTATCTTTACTCTCCCATTTATTTTATTATTTACATTAGAATACATTCATAATTATTTATTTCATTCTGTGGGTTAAATTCAGTTCTTATCTATTTTTTTGTCCAGATTGTCCCAGCTTTGGCCATTAGCAGCTGCTTTTGGTTGGTTCCTATATTATTTAAATAAGTGCCCTCTCTTTCTTGAGAACCTTCTTACTTTCTAATACTGCAAGATAAGATATCCTAGGCCCATCTTGTAATGCTTTTCCCAAGAGTTGGAATCAACCACTTCTCCAAAGAAACCTTGTTCCTTTTTATTGGAAACTGGGTTTAGCAAGAAAGATGTATGCTAGCTGTGTTCACTGTGGCTAGGGTATAACTGACACTAAGCCTTGTCAGGAGACAAATGTATATATTTATATTTATATTTAACCTCATGAATATGCACACATCTCTCTCTTTTTCTCTCTTTCGTTGTGTGTGTAGTTGTACACACACACACACCCACACACACACACACACCCCCCACAAGCAGATATGTTTGTATCTGTATACATATTTATACAGACATATCTGTATCTATATGTGTATCTATCTACATAGATATATCTGTATTGATAAAAATGAATACATAGATCTATGCCTATATCTGTATCTATATTAATATCTGTATCTGCACCTATATCTGTCACTATGCATTCATGTTTATACCTTGGATTGCAATCCAATATCACAGGGTTACTTTTAGCCTCTTTGTTCCTTCTTTGTAACTTCTTTCCCCAACAGAAAAACTCTTATTATCATTGATATATTTATTTGTTCAATTCTACTATACATATTCGTTGCATGACTATTAAGCTATATTCCCATAAGAAACACACTTAGTGACTCAATACCTACATTTATGTACAGTTAATTTTGTCCTTATCCTTACAGCGTCCAATCAGGAGATCAGGAGTTTATACTGCCTTTTGCCTGCAGCCCTCACCCCCGATCCCACCACTACCATCACATTCTGGTTAGATTTATTTATTTGGAGATATACGAAACAGAGATAAAACATTAACTTTGCTTCTAAGAAGAACAGCTATAAAAAGATGGAATCAGAGAAGTCTCAGGTCTGCTGTGACCATCCCATCCTCCCTTTTTCTCTTTCCACCTCTTTTGCTCCTATCCCTGCTGGTGGTAGCCAGTCTCCTTATTTTTCTATTTACCTTTTTTGTACTGCAGTTTTATGAATGAGAAGATACCTCTGCATTTTCTTGTATCTATTTTCCTACAGAAAGAATAACATATTCTTTTATGCTTTTCCCCCACTTTATAAACATGTCCTGGAGCTCGCTCCAATATCTGGGTTCATAGAGATCATTTTTTTTTACAGTGTCATGGTACTCCATTACCTGAATACATCATAGTTTATTCAACCATTCTCTAATATAAGGGCATATAGGCACTTAAGTTGGTTACAGTATCTTGTAATTACAAACAATGCTGCAAGGAAAATCTTTTTTTTTTTTTTTTTAGAAATTTTTAAGGTTTTTACTTATTTCTAGGAGAGAGAGACAGCGTGAGCAGGGGAGGGTCAGAGAGAGAGGGAATCACAGACTGAAACAGGCTCCAGGCTCTGAGCTGGCAGTCAGCACAGAGCCCGACTCGGGGCTCGAACCCACGAACCGCGAGATCATGACCTAAGCGAAAGTCGGACGCTTAACTGACTAAGCCACCCAGGCGCCCCAAGGAAAATCTTCTTATACATATATTTTTGTATTTCTAAAAATATATATTCAGAGATAGCTAGAAATGGGATTTCTGGACCAAAATGTAAATGCATATTAAATGCTCTTAGTTATTACCAAACTGTCTCCAGAAAGAATATATCAATCGGTGCACCAAATAGCCATAAATGAAGAGTGACTATTCCCCCCAGCTTTGCCAACAAAATGTGTTGTCTTGTTTTTTTTTAAGATCATTTATTTATTTTGAGAGAAACAGAGAGACTGTGAGTGTGGAAGGGGCAGAGATAGAGGGAGAATCTGAAGCAGGCTCCCCGCAGAGCCAATGCAGGGCTCAAACTCATGAAACTGTGAGATGATGACGCCTGAGCCAAAATCAAGAGTAGGAGGCTTAATTGACGGAGTCACCCAGGTGCCCCTGTTGTCTTGTTTTTAATTTCTGTCAGACTTATGTGTAAGAAATGGCATCTTTGTTAATTTTAAATACATTTCTCTAATTATAAATGACAACACATACATCATGAGTCCAAGGATCAAGTTCATCTCTTTTTTTCTAAATTGTCTGTTCATGTCTTTTCTAATCTTCCTGTTAGGTTTTGGTTCTTTGTTTTTCACTTTTAGCAGTTTTAAATGTTCATTTATTTTGAGAGAGAGAGCATGCAAGTGAGGAAAGGGCAGAGAGAGAGGGAGAGAGAGAATCCCAAGCAGGCTCCTCACTGTCAGCCCAGAGCCTGTCACAAGGCTCAACCTCACAAACTATGAGATCATGACCTGAGCCAAAATGAAGAGTCAAACATTTAACTGGCTGAGCCACTCAGGGACCCCAATTTTAAGAGTTGTATATACTGGGTACATTAGTTTCCTATAGGTGATACATATTGTAAACATTATTTTCCCAATCCATCATTTGATTTTCCACTTGTTTATGGTATCTCTTGTCACTCATGTTTTTATTGTTATTTCTTTTATTATCTTTGATTTTCAGTCATAGAAAGCATTTCCCTGAACACAATTTAGACAAATGTACTCATATATTATTATACTACTTTCATGGTTTCCTTTCATACATTAGATCTCTAATCAACATGGGACTTAACTTCACATAAAATAAAGATATGGGTCTAATTTTATCTTTTTCCAATTGCCTACTCAGTTGTCTTACCATTATTATTAGAAAGTCCCTTTTAACTGAGTGACTTGAAGTGACACCTTGTCATATAATAAGTTTCAATATGGACTTTGGTCTAGTACTAGACTTTTCATTCTATTTACTGGTCTGTATGTCTATTCATTTGCCAGTGCCATATAGTTTAGAGGCTTGATAATACATTTTAATGTTGACAAAGGCTATTCAAACCTTTTAGTTAGCTGATGGTGTTCCCCACAAGATATGTCCACATCTTAATCCCCGGAACCTATGAATATTACCCTCTACAGACAAAGACTGAATATTGCCTTACATGTTTAAAAAAAAAAAAAAAAAAGCAATTAAATTAAGGATCTCAAGGGGAGGAACTTACAGTGGGTCATATGAGTGGCCTTAAATGATATAACAGTATTTTTTATAAGATAGCAACAGAGAGATTTGTAAGACATATCCAGAGAAGAGGGTAATATGAAGAAAAAAGCAGAGAGAGATGCTACCAACCAAAATATTCTGACTGCCAACAGACGCTGTATGAGTCAAGGATTGATTTTCTTTTGGAATCTCTTGGGGAGTAGTCCTGTCGGTACCTTGATTTCAGTGTTCTATTCTTCAGAACCATGAAATAATGCATTACTATTGTTTTGTTTTCAGCCATTCAGTTTATGGTAATTTTTTATAGTAATCACAAGAAACTAATATAGTCTTCATAGTTTTCTTTTCAGTGCTTTCTCTTTTTTTAATGTTTATTTATTATTTTTGAGAGAGAGAGAGAGAGAGTACAAGTGGTGAAGGGCTAGAGAGAGAGGGACACACAGAATCCAAAGCAGGCTCCAGGCTCTGAGCAGTCAGCACAGAGGCCGACATAGGGCTTAAACTCACTGAACATGAGATCATGACTTCAGCAGAAGTCAGACTCTTTTTAGTGCTTTCCTAGCTATTTTTGTCTATTTGTTTTGCCAACATAAACTTTACTATCAATTTTTCTATAAGATGGCTTATTGGTATTTTTTATTGAAATTGCTTTCAATTTTATAAATTAATTAGAAAGAACTGACACGTTTATAATGTTGAGTCATCCTATCCTAAACAGGGCATGTTTTCCCATTTGTTCAAGTCTCCTTTTGTGTTTTAGAATTCTTTAAATTGTTTTTGTATAGATTCGTGCATTTTCACTAATTGTATTTGTTTAATTTCCTTTGTTTCTATTGTAAAATGTTTCTTTGTTTCTATTATACAATGAGTTTATATCATACTTGTATATAACTAAAAATTTGAAAAAGCTTCAAGAATTAAATTTTTATTCAAAGAATTATAAAATAATATAATTATGTTTAAATACATAAATTATAAACTTGAAAATATTTGAAACAGAGGCACCTGGGTGGCTCAGTCGGTTAAGCGTCCAACTTCAGCTCAGGTCATGATCTCACGGTTCGTGGGTTTGAGCCCCGCGTTGGGCTCTGTGCTGATAACTAGCTGAGAGCTTAGAGGCTGTTTCAGATTCTGTGTCTCCCTCTCTCTCTGACCCTTCCTTGCTCACACTGTGTCTCTCTCTAAGAGATAAATAAAAAACATTTTTTAAAAAAAGAAAATATTTGCAACAAAGAAAAAACCTCTAAGGAATGACACAGCTAACAAAGAAGTAAATATGATTTCTAAAAATGTTAGATGTGATAACTAAAATGATATATTTAACAAAATGATTTAATACCGTATTAAACACAACTGAAGGAAGAATTAATGTAACATCATGAAATGCAATAAAGACCTGGAGAAGTTTTTCGGATTGTAGCACAGAGACATGAAACTGAAATATGAGAGACAACTTAAGTGATATAGAGGAAAAATGTCTAAAACATGCATAACTAATAGAATAAGAAATAAAATCATTAAATATATACATTTTAACAGACTTAGTCTAAAGGAAATCTTATATATTTATATCTATATACATATTCACACACATATGTATCATATATGTATGTACATATATCTGAATATACATATATACACACCAATATATGTGTGTGTATATGGATATAAAATTATTTCCAGTTTTTAGCTGAAGTGTCATTAGGCATTTATTTATATATGACACATATCATAAATATTACACACATGACATGTGACATTTTACCTTACAGCTAGAAAATAAATCATTTTACTTGCATATATGTAAATTTTACAAAAAAAAATCACCATGCACTCTAACAAAGGCAAATTTCAATATACTCTCAGCACAGTGAAGCTAAGCTTAAGCTGCACACTAATAATAAAAAGGAAAAATTGTACCTATTTGAATATTAAGAAATACATGTTCAGATTTTCAGTTTCTGGTTCAACATTTAAAGATCTTGGGAGCCATCATTCTCATCCTTACAGTGAGAAAAAGCCGGACAAACTGAATATTAAGTTTTTCTCAGACCCATCAGGGAACTGAGGCCACAGGGCAAACTGCCATCCCATGATCCGGAGAAAATCTGCCTTCAGAGAAATGTAAGATCTAAGGATTTGCTTCCCTAGAGTAAGAAATGGCCAGATCTCACAAGCTGGTAGATACATAGCTAGCAATTCCAATAGATTGCTGGAGCCTGAGTGTGAACTAGCATCACAGAAATTCCCAGGGGCTCCACCAGTATGGTGGTCCCCCACATTCACATGCTTCCTCTCCTAGAAACCCATTAAGCTTGTTTGGGAAGGATCTACCAAATGTGACCCTGACAGAAGAATAAGAGAAGCCACTGTGACACAACTTCCACCCCCACACTCTTCTCCCTGACAAAGACTTCATCTGCAGGAGGAAGGCCTTCACCAGAGTGCAATACTAAAATCTCACCAACACAAGGAAACACTGCTATTCTCCACTCATGACTTACCCTTCTTATCATGAACATGTATCTTTAATCTTGCAAAACTTATTTGGTACAGGACAAGAAGATACTCTCCTCAACTCATTTTATGATGCCAGTATGACTTTGATATGAAAAGTTATGACAAACACAAAATGAGGACAGATAGCAGAGGCCAGTTTTAATCTTAAATCATGGTGTAAAACTATTAACAAAACATTAACTAACACCTATGATCCAACAACATATGAAAAGAAAAATTCCTGATATCCAAGTTGGATCTTGTCTGGAAATGTCAGAGAAGTTTAACATTAAGAAATCATGGGGCACCTGGGTGGCTCAGTAAGTTAAGCTTGTGACTTGGCTCAGGTCATGATCTCATGGTTCATGAGTTCAAGCCCTGTGTCGGGCTTTGTGCTGACTGCTCAGAGCCTGGAGCCTACCTCAGATTCAGTGTTTCTCTCTCTCTCTGCCCTTCCCCTGTTTGAGCTCTCTCATTCTCTCATTCTCTCGTTCTCTCTCTCTCTCAAAAATAAATATTTAAAAAAATTAAAAAAATAAAAGCAAATTTAAAAAATAATAAAAGAAATCAGTTTAAATTGGATCATCNCAGAAATAAAAAAAAAAAAAAAAACAACAAAAAACAAAGTAACAAAACTCCCTGAGATACACAGTCAGATTTGCTTAGATTCATCTCTTTTCTCTAGAGATTAAGACTTTGCCATTGTTCAAAAATATGTATGATAATCTCTTCCCAGGGACAGTAATTTAAAAACTTTAGTAGGTTAACAACAACAACAAATAAAATGCAGACTCCCTGCTCCACTCATATAAATGCTGATTTAGTTGATGGGTACATGGTAGGGAAACCTACCGTTTTTACTAGTACTTTAAGTAATTTTCACATTTTCTAAATATTTTAGGCCTTTGTGTAGAAATGCAATTGACCTTTATGTATTGACCCCATATATTGTCACCTTACCAAACTCCTACCTAGTATTTTTTTAAATGTTTTTATTTAATTCTAAGAGAGACACAGTGTGAGCAGGGGAGGGTCAGAGAGAGAGGGAGATACAGAATCTGAAGCAGGCTCCAGGCTCTGAGCTAGCTGTCAGCACAGAGCCTGATGCAGGGCTCAAACCCACGAACCATGAGATCATAACCTGAGCCGAAGTTGGACACTTAACCCACCGAGCCACCCAGGCACCCCCTATCTAGTATTTTTAATTTTGCTATAGATGCTATTATATTTTCTATTTTGACAATTACATAATATAAAATAATAAAAATAATATTTCCATCTTTTCAATGTCTATGGTTTTCTTCCTGTTTTACTGTGTTGGCTAGTGGACCCATATAATGTCAAAGTAATGATAAATGCTATTTTTATCTATCTTCTTCCTTATTTTAAAGTAAAAGCTTAGAAGTTTTCCCCATTTAAGACAGTGTTTTGAGTTTTCATAAACTTTTTTTTTAAACAACTTAAGGAAATTTCTATCTAATCATACTTTTCTAAGGTTTTTTAATCATGAAGTTGTGCTAATCTACTAAATGCTTTTCTTTAGTCTTTATTGTGACAATTTTATAGTTTCCTACTAGAGTTTTTTTTAATAAGGTTTTTCAAATTCAGTTTAAGGAAACTGCCTTAAAAATATTTTCTAGAAGACTCCTGAGGGTTTAGGAAGCCCCAAAAGTTCTTCTTGAATCTATTATGACGGTTTACTTTCATAAGTATGATGGTATGACTTTTCTAAATGCCTAGAAAAGTCTAATCCTTGAAGAGGACAGAGATAGCTTAAGCTCTGTCTGAGAGCTGGGGCTGGGACTGAGTCTGATACACTAGATTTAATGCAGTTTTTTAGGAGGGGGAACTCTGTTTTCAAATAATAACTACATTCGATTTATTTGATTCTCTGTGCCTTGGTATATATAGGAAAAAAATCATTATTTAAAATTGAGAAAACCTGGGTGTTAGTTTTGGCTCTACTGCTGGCTTGATCCCATTTAACCTCATAGTATCCCAGTTTATTCTAACTCGATTAAAAAGAAGTAATCATAGTTGTCCTATTCATAGTATCACTCAACTGATTAACCCCAATAACGATTATGACAGCTGTAAATGTATAACATGCAACAGTAATTTAAATAATTTGTTTGGACAATGGGCAGAGGAAACACTGGTGAACCCGAGAAAATAGGTGAGGCACGGGGTGAGGTGGGGGATAACATGAGATCGAGGAAGTACTATTTGGAGGGCAGAAAATAACTATAAATCCAGGGACAGAGGAGAATCAGTCCACCTAGTTTTTTAATCGCTCGTTGTGGAATGACTGTTTCAGGAGAATTTTAGTCAAACTCCTTCCTTTATTCACATCAGTGTCTTTCCCCATCATTCTACAGATGTTCAATTAAGCCACAGGTATAAGGGATTCCAGCCAGGATGCTTCCTAGGCATGAAATACAAAGGCAACCCCAGTACCTCAGCTTCTCAAAAACTAAATCACTGAGAACTCCTCAAACCAGGAGTTTCAATAAAATCGCAGGCAGCTCAAGCAATTTCAGTGATGGAGGTATTGTTTTGGAGATTGACATGTAGCTTATAAGTATCAGGTGAAAAGAACAAAAAAATCTTTATTAAAAAAACGAATTAATGAAAAACTAATTAAAGTTTTATAGGAAACTTTCCCCTCAGCTGGAACTGCCAGTATTCAGACCTAGAGACAAAACAGTACAAAGGGGTTTTTAGGAAGCAATGACAGAAGTGATCAGGGGAAGATCAACAGGATACAGGGTCAGGCCCGGATATTTAGCTCCAGGCCCTGGTACCTGTGAGAAATGTGTCCCTCACTTGTGGGGACACAGGGAGGCCATGAATTAGCTTGCATGGTTTATTCCATCCATCTCTGGCCTTCTTTCATGATACTTTGTACCACCTCATCCACTAAAAAGAAAAAGTGTTCCCTCAGCTTAACATTTTCAGCTGCCAGGTTTAAAAAATGATTATTTATTTCTTTTGGGGGGATAAGGGAAGAGAGAGAGAGGGAGAAAGAGAATCCTAAGCAAACACCATGCTCAGTGCACAGTCTAATGTTGGGCCCGATCCCACAACCCTGGGATCATGACCTGAGCCGAAATCAAGAGTTGAATGCTTAACCCCCTGAGTCACCCAGGCACCCCTGCCAGTTTTTTGTTTTGTTTTGTTTTTTTGTTTTTACATCCCCATCATCTACCCCTCTTTGATTGAAAGTCATATACAATACAACTATCAGTACCCAGTGGAGAAACTGTGTTGGTTAATTCATGAAATTCATACATTCAATAAATGTATTCAAAGGCATTATGCTAGCTGCTCAACAATGTTGATCAAAGGTAGACATGGTGTCTGCTACACGGAAAACCTATATTTGAAAATGAAGTCAGTTAACAAAGAAGAACTTTAAAAAATAAAACCTTGTTGAAATAACTTGATGCTTATGGTAGACATATTTCTTTGGTCATCAGCATTTCCAATTTCAGTGCCTTTTCCCTTGCTCATCTACTACAGTAGGGAATATAAAGTCATATACCTGGTCTTCCAACCTCTTTGCAGCTAGAAGACATGAGACCCAATTCCTGGTAAGAACATAAAAGAATAAATGTCTGAAGTTTTTAAAATTTCTTGATTAGAAGAAAAGAAGCAGGAGGAAGCTTCCTGGCCCCACCTCATTCCTCCTTCCTCTGCTTTGAACATAAATTTACATGGAAGGTGAGTCAGCCATTCTATGACCTTGGGCCAAACAATAAGAGTCAAAAGTAATTGTGATCTGGATGGCAGAGCAAAAAAAAAAAAAAAAAGTGATTTTGTTTTTATTGTCACAAAATAGGTGACCAAATGCCAGCAGATTTTCTGTTATGAATAAGATATAAACCTGTTTCTTGATATTATTGGTAGTTTTTGTTTGTTTGTGACTACAGCTGAAAATTGGGAATATACTCTTAACTGATTCAGTAGATTTCGGTGTTGGCTACTTTGAAGAGGACTTGTCTTCTTTGAATGAATATATTCTACTATGTTTGCTTAAAACAATCAATCTCATTATATTATAAGCTTACCTCAAATACCAACATCCCTTTTACCAACACAGCACTGTGTTTGCAATCACTGACTCCATACCAGTGAACAAAGACTCTCTGCCCTCCAAAATAAATATTATTGTAAGTTGTATTAAAATCATAACAAATTAAACAAGTCTTTATTTTTATGCCTTTTCTTTCAGTGGTCTGTTGAAATTTGAAATCATTTTTTTCCCATTTTTTAGAAATACACCCTAGAGGTGCATTTCTTCATGAAACTGCCCCCTAATGAGTCAAGGGGCTATATTCTGTTTAGAAGTGTAAGACAAATGATTATGAATAAAAGTATCCTCTTTCTTTGTGTGCAGAAAAGAAATAGGAAAAAAAAAAAAAAGAAAAGAAACTTCACCCAGTACTCAGCCTTGTACTTATTAGTATTAGTTCCAGACCCAGTGGTAAGTCAAGTATTTTGAGATGCTAGTCCATGAATAATAATATCATTGAAGCACAATAATTAATAAAACAGGAGAATGCTCCCTGAAGAGGAGACACAATATTGCAAGGGGAGAGAAGACCTCGCCTTTCAAATGTGTCTGCTACGGACGCTTGAACTTTGATTTCTAAAGGTGGGGGTGAGGTAAAATGAATTATACTTCATTAGCAATGAGGAGGGAGATGCACACTCCAGTCTCTAGAGAAACAGCCTTAAAACTGTTAAACTCCGAGCATTCTCTGGTGGAAGGCAAGCCTGATTTTCTGTCCTGATTTTGCTTAACGCAGGTAGAATTTCTTTCATGATTGGTTATAATTTTCTTCTCCTGTCTGTCAACATTATTGATATGATTTATTAAATTATGCAGCACTGCTTATATATAGAACAAAGGGCTTTGTGGACAAATTAGCAGCTGATAAGCACATGCCCACCTGTTACCCGCTAGCCCCCAACTTCAATTCTGGTTAGACAGCATGTCCAATCATGTTATCCTACTCAGTCTTAATGCCTCATCTATAAAATGGAGAGGCACAGCATCTTATTTGCTTATGCTTAGTGTCATGTGAGGAACAGCATTCCCTGTGTTTGTTTTATCACATTTCATTACCAAATAAATTTTAGGCAGCCTGTGAAACACATGACACAATAAGTATTAAGGTTAGGAACAATAAAATAAAAATAAACATCTAAAGAAGTCCAGGTGAAATGTAACCAGTGAAAAAGAATAAAATGACACAATGTGTAAAATTGGAATTCTGAAATATGTACAGTGAGAATTTGTAAAACTTCTGGAAAAGCATAATAAATTTACCTCTGCACTACTAGTAGGAAAGCAGGAAGGGCAAAGAATAATATTCCACTGGATGGAGAATTTGAAAATGAAATAAGATGGTCAGTCCACCTCTCAAGAATCTAGGAAGAATCTAGAGAAACAATTGTGATTACCTCATGAGATACTACTGTGATGAATTCAGTACATAAAAAAAATAAATAAAAATCACAAATAAAATTACGATACAGTCCCTAAAATAAAAGCAATAGTAAGTAATCACAAGAATTTTAGAATAAAAAAATATTTTCAAAGTAAGCCAATTTGGTCCTAGAATAATCCCAGGCATGGACCCATAAAATCTGTATTTTTAAAGAAATAACTTCTTAGTGAATCTTTGGTAAATATCATGCAAACTTTATCCCTCAGTAATTAAATGAATAAATTTTTCTATGCTATGTAGATTTTAGACATAAGCCTAATCATATATTTTAAAGGAAATTTAACAGAAAGGTTGATTTAGGTTTTTTAGTATTTAATCTCAAGCTGTTCTTTCAGGACAGGAAATTGATATTATAAAGAATCATTCTTCCAGATGATTTTGAGTTGATGACAGTAATACCATATCATCAGTTTTGATGACAATTAACTTGATGTCTTCTATAGTTTGATAAAAAGAAAGAGGGGAAAATAGAGGCTTAGGATGTATGCAATAGATATATTACGTATCAGGACAATCATTTCAATAATGCCATTTTGATGCAAAAAACTTTGATATTTATAAAACATCCTTGCTCCAAAAATACATCAACATTTATTGTTATATGTATAACCGAACATGATATAAACTTTAACCCAACTTTGACTTATTCTCCATCCCAGAGTCTCACCCCAACTTTGATCCCACCCCACACTGACCTACCACATAGCCTTTAAATTCTCCTTTCACAGGGCTCTAAATCTATTTATACCTATTTACTCTTATTTGAATATGTCAGGATCTCTCACACCTCCTTTCCACATGCTACTCCTATGACTATTTTTTGTGCTTTTACTGTCAAGTTGGCCACCTCTGCTAACCTAATAAAGTGCATCTGTTACTTTTTCAGAGCCATCACTGGCATTTTCCCATGCCCCACAGCCCTTTGTATGGGCTTCAGAGGTTCTAAAACCTTCTATTGTTTGTATACTGTAACCCCAGTATGCATCATTCTCTTTAATATTAACATTGAGTAATTCATTTTTGAATCTGCATAACCAAACAGAAATCATAAAACATGACTGTCACTCCAAGGTTATAAATATAAAAGAATGAATGAATAAATCAGATGAAAGCCAGTGAGATATTTTTAAGGAATGCCAAGAATAGACTTTCCCATAAGACAAAGATGCAGGTGGAGTTGGAGGGAGTTGTGTGGGATAAACCCAGGAGAGACCTATGAGAGCTCCTAAAATCGTATACTTTTCACCCTGCACCTCCACCTATTTTAGGCCCTGACCAAGGTCACTATCTCTTCCAATGAAGGATGGTACATTTCATTTACTTAAACCACTAGATATCTCAAGTGTAATAAGGATTTTCATTTTGAAACCAACAGTTCTATTGCAGTGTCAGAAACCTGAAGAAGCACTGGCATTGGGACAGGTATAACTACAGGGGAAATGATAACCTTCTAATGAAAATGAGTGCAAATGATTGAACATAATGAAATGTTTTTAGGTGCAGTCAGTAAAAAGACATTGTAGAAAATACACTTCAATGATATAGTACAATAAAACATCCTGGTTCCAAACATTAACCAACTTTCCTCGAAGTGAAGACATCTCCACTGGATGACTGGCCTTGAATTAGGCCATCCGTATAATGCACAGTGACATAAATTGCCATTACAAGCAAATGAACATTTACAAAGTGGGACATGGGGGAATAGTCACAAAGCTGAAAGGCTAGGCCTGGGAACCTTGTATCTAATGGAGATGCTTTTCATAAAAAGACAGTGGGACTATAAGGGATCACTGACACTTCTAAAAATGGATGTTAACAGTAACTATTGATTTTACCACATTTATATTCTCAGAAGAAACCAGGATGTTAAAATATTTAAATCATAGTACTTGGCATTTGAAGGAATTTATGTTTTTCAAAATTTTAGATACATATTATCATATTCATTATTAATAATTTAGATTTTCACTTTAATGTCTGAAATTTTTTTCAAAATCTATTTTAATATATTTTTAAATAATCTGTACACCAAACGTGGGGCTTGAACTCACAACTCCGAGATCAACAGTCACAGGCTCCACTGACTGAGCCAGCCAGGAGTTCCATGTAAAGAATTCCATGTTTATAACAAAATTTACTTAACCATTTGGGAGAATGCTTTGGATGAGTTATCTTTTTTGGGAAAGATACTCCAAAATAAATCCAGTGCACACCACAAAATGGAGGTCCATCACCACCACATAAATCAAAATGGAAAAAAGACGCAGAGGGATTTTTAAAAATCCCTTACATTTGTGAAATATCTATCATGTAATTACTATTATCATTTATTAATTTATATCTAAGCTCATGTTATCAAGATAACCTGATGAGATATATTTTCAGTTGAGAAGACCTGCTCTTTGAGAGGTTAAACGAACCTAAGATAGGAAAGCTGCTATGTAGCTAATCTAACATTTGCACACTGGTTCTTCTGGCTTCAAATCCAATGTTCTTTTCATTATTACATTCTGCACCTACATGTTCTAGTGAGATTAAAACCGTTTTTGCTGCGTGAGAACAAGGGAACATGCATGCCATTCCTCATATCTGTTCTCTCCACTGCCAGACAAGTCTCAGTGCAGAAAACAGAGGACAAAAGAGAACAAATATCAAACCGGTGTCTCCACTTCCTATAACAATGTCTGGAGGCAACACAGATTTTTTTTTCCTATGGTAGCATCTCTGCCAGTCCCCTTCCTTGCACCTCCTATAGGAGGCATCGCTTCAAAGTTCTCCTGCAAAGCTTGGGCAAAATCTCACATTTGTTTACTACCGTAACTCCAAGGAGGTAAGAACAGTTTAACCTAGCTGGCCGGGTATAGCCTGCCTACCTCAGAGTATAGTCCAAGGGTCCACAATATCCTCTTCTTTCCTTTCTCCTGTTTCTTTTTAATCACCAAGATGCCAAGTGGAGAGGGCTAGCATCTGGTTAGTCATTCAATAGACATATTATTTATGTCTTTATCTTATGTCTCTAAACATTTTTGTTTGAACAGATCAATTTTATAAGTGCTATCAAATAAATCTTATACTTTTTTATCCTCTTGTTTGTTTCTAAGGATTTTATGTCCACCTATTCAAATTCTATCCATCTTTTAACTCTAAAGTAACATCCCAAGTATCTTTGAGATTCTAGACTGCTCAGACCACATTCGGTTCTACTTTTTTGATCATGTCTTCCTGGTATTTGGGAAGTATTATAATTTTTTTCTATTAGGGATGGCATACTAATCAGTTCAGGTTGCCATAACAAAATACTATAGACTGGATGCCTTAAAGAACAAAAAATAATTTTCTCATGGTTTTGGAAGCTAGAGGTCTGAGATCTGGATGCCAGCACGGCCAGGTTCTGGTGAGAGTAATCTTACTGGGTTGCAGATGGCTGTCTTCTTGCTTTTTCCTGGAGAGAAATACAAAGAGTGAGAGCTTTGGTATCGCTTATTTTTCCTATCAGGGCACTCGTTCCATCAGATCCAGGATGTCCTTATGACTTCACCTAACCTTAATCACTCCTTAAAGGCCCTGTCTCCAGTAGTCACATGAAAGGTTTATGGCTTCAACATGTAAATTGAGGAGGGAAGGTGCACAATTCAGTCCATAGCAGATGATTACTATTTCATGCATGCTTATCTGGTACATTTTGTGGGCAGAACTTCTTTGAACCCTCCTAAACAATAAGTTCAACAATCAACACTCCTTAATTGGTTATATAGCTATGCGATTCAAAGGCTAAAAAGTAGCTTCAAAACATCACAATGCACAAGTAAATGTTCATAATGAAGGTCATTGGTGCTAATTCTAGTTTACATTCAATAAATGTCTTACAGTATTTTTGATATTGCTACTTTTTAAAGTAGACACTTTTGTCCATTTCCAGTTCTGCTCTGGCATTTTTACCATTTTAGGCCCAGTGACAGGAGGATAGGAAGTAGTGGCAGAAGCAGAGAATCTGTGTGTGTGTGTGTGTGTGTGTGTGTGTGTGTGTTACATGAAAACACACCCTTGCCTGAACAGTGTAACATAAATGTAAATAAACTGATTGATTGACAAGAGGAATCCTTGATTAAATACTACAGAGGAGTGAAACTATAATGTAAACTCCTATTTTTTTAAACATTTCATAATTCAAATAATGTAATTCTAACCAAAATATATGAACTAAATCCAAATTGTAATTCTGATGACCTGTATAAATTCATCTAAGGATGAAAAAATAAAAAAGAAACTATGTGTCTAAACTCCCATAGGTTGCAAATGGAATTATTCACTGAGGATGAGAAGAAAGCTGTCTTTCAAGAACAGCACCACAAAATATTATGCAGGCAAGTAAACCAGACAAATATAAGACAGGTAGCATTTAACAACAGCTCTTATTTATATTTAAAGGGCAACTAGGTCAAAGCTAAGATCTCTGACTCTAAGATAAAGGAGTTCAATTTTCAGAAAATGTTCTGCAAAAAATTAAAAACGAATAAGATAATGTTATCAACTGAGATCCTCGCATCTTTGTTGGGCCCGAAAGACAAAGTCTCTAAATCTCCATCGTGTATTGCACTGGAGGGATCTTGATTCCATATGACTAGATCACCAATCTACCACCCCACCAAAGGAAAAGGTCAGGTATGTGTGAGAAGTAGAGGGAGCCAGCTTCCTAAGGCAGAGACTAAGGGAAGCCTCTGAGGGATTTCTGCTGTCATACTGGTAAAATGATTACCCTCTAGCCCAGACTGGTTTTTTTTTTCACTTTTCTACCAAAGAAAAAGTGCCCAGCAAGTGGGAGACACACTCCATAAGTCCTCACAATACCAGCTAAGAAAAAGAGACACATGAGTTATAAAAAAAAACTTGCTCAATCAAATGCATGCATGAATTTCACAACTGAATAGGCAAACAGATTTACTTATTATTTTAAGATTAAAATGAACCCCTACTTCGGGTTATTTAATGACTTGAAGGCTTTGACAATACCTTTTTAAATTTTTTTTAAATATTTATTTATTTTTGAGAGATAGAGAGACAGACTGTGAGTGGGGAAGGGGCAGAGAGAGAGGGAGACACAGAATCTGAAACAGTTCCAGGCCCTGAGCTGTCAGCACAGAGCCCAACACGGGACTTGAACCTGGAAACAGTGAGATCATGCCATGAACCACAAGTCAGATGCTTAACTGACTGAGCTACCCAGGCGCCCCTGACAATACCTTTTAACTGGCAATTTTATAAGGAAAATGTAAATGTATGAATCCTAACACCAAGGCAAACCTATCTAACCAGCATGGCTTTTCTGAGCACCTATTTGTGATTCCTCCTGGCCCAGGCCCTGCATGACAATACCAAGAACAGAAGGAAGCAGCTGTTACCCTCAGATTATTTATTAGATCACTACAGGTGAAGCTCTGAACTGGTCAAAGTATAGCTACTATCACCCTGCAAAAGGAATGAGTGTTTACACCAACATGCCCTTAGAAGACATTGAGAGCCAGGATAAAAANATAATGTATAAAGAAGAGCTCTGGCCTGGACATTGGATTGTGGCTTGATGCTGTCTAGAAGCAGAAGGATAACCCCTGGATATGGAGCACAATACAAAGTAACTTTGTTTTGCGTACAGGATTAGCTCACCCTGGAGGAGGGGCTTATGTTGTGCAGGTGAGGAACAAGATCTACAGTTGGTACCTATTGCTACTGTGAAGAAGATTTCAAGGCTCTGAGTAAAAATTCAAAACTAAATACTATAACTGAGAATTACTTGTTTTTGAGAGGAAGAGACTGCCATTATCAGTGAGTATTTACAAGGGAGACCAGTTTGTGTTGCCTCACAGTGGGGATGGTAAAGCAAAAGGACTAAGAACAGATTCTAGACTTACACATACCTCCCTTTTAGCCACAATCCTACCTCTCCTTGCAGTGAAACCCTTGAAGTTATTTAATCTTTCTAAATCTCAATTTCCTAATATGTAACCTGGAACTGATAGTTACAGTATTTTCTTAGGGAGTAGAGTGAAAATTTTCTTAGGGAGTAGAGAGGCAGATCTGCTGTGAAGATAATAAAGCTAATTTTTCAGGTTCCTCATTTTCCCCACGACCCTAGGAGACCCTCTACAAATTGTGTATCTCTAATGTTCTATCTACTTCTCAAAGCAGGCTTCCCAATTTGTGTAAGCTTCAGAAAATGTGGGATCTACCTCTATGTATATAAACAATCTAGCATATAAATTCATCTAGAAAGTAATAACTACATATTAAAATTATAGTCTTATTCTCTATATCACATTACTATTTTCATCTTCTCTATGAAACCCATAGTAATTCCTAGAAGTATATGGCAGAGCTAAATTCTTTTGTGCTCATGGAAAATCACATAATCTCTTCTTTGTGAGATATCAGATTCATTTAGCTATTCTCAAATATTCTCTTTTAAACAGACTGAGAACAAATTCAGAAAAAAATAGATTGTCAAAACATTAGTAAATTAAAAATATACAAGCAAGAATTTTAACCACCATCTTCTTAGATGTAAACTGACATTACAATAGGACTTTATTGCCTAATCAAGGCAAGCAGTAGTCTAAGAGACTAGGAGAAAGGGAATTTCCGTAGTAATAAATTAAAACCAACAGGATTTGCTGATGAATGAACAAAAAGAAAAAAAAAAGACGGCACAATGTTACGAAAAAAAGTGAACAAGAATGGCTCCTAGGATGTCTGACTCTTGGGGAGGGGCAAGATGGCGGAGAAGTAAGGAGCTCCGTACTTGCACTNGGGGGGTTGCTGAGCGCACAGACTCCTGCTTTGTGCTGCTCCTGGTGGCTGGACTTCAGAGTGGTGGCGCGNGGCTTGATTAAACAATCACAACGAGTCCATTCTGTACATGCAAATTCTACACCTACCGACATTTTCATCTCTTTCTCTCAGGAGTAATTANGCTATCTCAGAAAGGATAGGCCCTGGACAGTCAGAGTCTTCTTGTATAGAGCAGCGCTCATAGATACAGAGAGCATAACAGATCTTTAAAACCAACAGGAGCAGGAAAGCTNACACACTCTCTCTCTCTCTCTCTCCTAGAAATAAATAAAAGATATATATATATAAAAAAAGAAGAAACCTACTTAAACATCATAAAAGCCATCTATGAGAAGGCTTCAGCTAACATCATCCTCAACGGGGAAAAAACTGAGAGCTCTCAGGAATACGACAGTGATGTCCACTCTTACCNAAAAAAAAAAAAGAATGGCTCTTAGGAGACTAGTTCAAATTGCCAGGGTGGGGCCCAGAATTTGGGGATTAATAAGCTCTCCAGGTGATTTGCATGCACACTAACGTTTGATACCATTAAACTAAAGGAATGTTACCCAGCCAATTAGGTTGGCTGTTCAAAGAAGAAGTGAACTTGGAATGTGACCCCAAAGCACAATGAAAACATACTGAGTAAGAGGCATGAGGCCAGCATAAAATGATGCCACAAAACCTAAGAGACCAAAGATCAAACAAGGAGGTTGTTTTGAACAAGTGTAAAAATGGACTGAAAGGTCAGAACTTACGGACTGAAAAATATCCCTTTGCTTTAGCACTTTGGGGTATACTGTCGATCACAAGAGGAAACATTTAATGAAGTGTTTGGGATACAAATCAGACTACAGTAGGGTGATGAGCAATGACACTGAAACCATAAATATCTAGATATTTAAACACATAGATTAAAAGAAATAGGAAGATAATGAAAGGGAAGTACCGAATCAAGGAAGAGGATTGTGTTGTTTTGTGTTTCCCCTTAAACTAGAACGAATTTAAATAAATCAATATACTGAAAGAAGAAACTAAGGAAAGAAAGGGTTTCGATGCCAAGAAAAAAGAATATAGTATTTTAAAAAGATGTGATGTGGGAGAATTTTTAGGAAATCCAATACATTGGAGGTCAAATGACTATAAGAAGAGACATATAAAACCATCATATATCTATATATAGACATATATCGCATATATGCACACACACATACATGTATGTGTCTATAAAAGTTTTCTTAGCTGGTGGAGGAATACTGGCCTTCCCTACCAAGTGATATTCATGACTGTGTTGTCCTCTGGTTCTGACTTACAGCACAGACATAAACTCTACTGATTTTCCCATTTCCCGGAGAGTACACATGGAATGTGTGTGATATAGCAGGTGCTGACAGGGATGCTGGGATTAAAAGGTGAAAAATCACAGTCCATGCCATCAACATGATCAAGTTAATTTATGGATATGTTCATAGATTCTATGTCTTCTATACCCTGCAACAAGTATGAAGATTAAGTTTAGTCTAATAATTTGAAAAATTACATAGCACTATTTAAAGATTCTCTCAAATCCTAACAAGATATTCTCACCTACCCATCTAAATGTCACTTAAACGTCCACTAAATTCAAGTATTTTCTAAGACACTATACCAAGGAATAGATGGTACTTATCAATTTCATGAGCAGTTTTCACTTGTGCTTCTCTCTCTCTCTTTCCCTCCCACCCTCTCTCTCTCTCTCTCTCTCTGTTTTTGGTGGCCCAAATCATTAGAATGAACAGGATGATGATGGTGGGGTGTCAATAACCAAGGGATGGGTTTTATGTCTAGCTGCTGTTTTTTCTTCTTCTCCTTCTCTTCTTCACTTGAGAGAGAGAGAGAGAGAGGGAGAGAGCGAGCGAGTGAGCTCACTAGCAGGAAGAGGGGCAGAGAGAGAGAGAGAGCATCTTACCTGGGGCTTGATCTCATAACCCTGGGATCATGACCAGAGCAGAAATCAAAAGTAGAACGCCCAACCAACTGAACCACCAGGTTCCCCTATTTATAGCTTCTTAAGTTTATGAAATCTTCACTTCAGAAGTGCTTCCATGTAGGCAAAAGCTGGAACTTTCTTTTCCTGCCAGTCGTGATTCCTTTATTCAAATCCTATTTTCATAGCCCCATTCGCCCCAGGTGCCATCCATCTTCGGCCAGAAAGATTGCTTTATTACCACATTCATCAATTTGTACCCTGGGCTCAAGTTAGAAGTGACTTGGAAAGACAAAACTGTTACCTTAGTAATTGAATATGAAAGTCTTATTAGGATCCACTTTTGCTAATCTGATATGAAAGTCACTAATGCGATATGACTTTAACACTGTATAAGCAACAATAAATTCTGATATGATATGAATATTAATACAATGCAATAGGATGCTGCTAATATGTTAATGTGGTGAGATATTACTAACAAGATACAGGGAGCTTGATTGAAAAAATTAATATTACTTCACCATAATTCCCTAGAACTGCAGTCACCATGTTCCAAGAGAGCCCTTGTCTAGATTTTGGGAATAAGTTATTTGCTTTCTGAGTAATAGAGAAAATAAAAGTAAAGATTCTTTTTTTGATGTTCCAAGTTAAGAAATGTTTGGGAATATGGTAAATAATTGCTGTTTGCATTTTTCTTCTTGTAATTTTTTGCATCTATGATTGAGTTACGTAATTTATATAAAATGTTTAGATAATAGGTCAGACATCAATATGCACTTACCTATATTCTGGGAGGAAAAGGTAAGAAAAAAGTGGGAGACATGAGCTTTGAGTATACAACACCAAAGAGGCATACGCCTGTTATTCACTCAAATATTTCCTCTCCGTTATCCTTTCATTTTTAATCCTTTTGTACTCCCTCCTAAAAAGATGCTTACATCTTGTTACCTAATTCCCTTTCAAAAAAAAAAAAAAAGAATTCAGGTTACTGAACACAGTATAATAAATCAGAATATATGAATGACCTTTATTTTGCTACTTTTTTTGTTCAATTTCTTTAATGTTTACTTATGAGAGAGAGAGAAAGAGTGAGAGAGAGAGAGAGAGATGGAATGCAGGCAAGGGAAGGGTAGAGAGAGAGAGAGGGAGACACAGAATTCAAAGTAGGCTCCAGGCTCTGAGCTGTCAGCACAGAGCCCTATGTAGGGCTCAAACCCATGAACCGTGAGACCATGACCTGAGCTGAAGTCAGATGCTTAACCAACTGAGCCACCTAGGCATCCCTAATCTTTTTTTTTTTTCTTTTTTCCATTGGAAAAAAGGATTGAGTGTTTAAGAGAACTAAGTAACTGATCATTTTATCCATTATTACCATAGTGTCATGAATTTCAGAATGTTTTGAACTGATCAGTAGTGATGGCAAATTCCACCACATCAGCTCTTAACATGTTATTTTTTAAAAACAATTATCAAAAGTACAATGTTGAATCTAGACTATAGAATATCTCTTCTTGGGGTACCTGGGTGGCTCAGTTGGTTAAGCATCCAACTCTTGGTTTCAGCTCAAGTCATGATCTCGGTTTCATGAGTTCAAGCCCTGGGCTCCGCACTGGCAGTGTAGAGCGTGCTTGGAATCTTTCTTCCTCTCTCTCTCTGCCCCTCCCCCACTCACACTGTCTCTGTATCTCTGAAAATAAATAAATAAACAAACAAAAAGAATCTCTTCTTCAAAAACTAACCATTTCACTTCATGAATATAAATTAGAAACAAAATAGAAAGTTTTTCCACCAGAAAATGGGACAAATCTCTTGTTATTGCCCATAACTACAGTAACTAAATATATCTGTTATAATATATATATATATATAATATTGCATATATATATATGCTATATATAGACATTGTAGAAGGCATTTAATGCTATCTTGCTATTTCTTTTATTACTTTTTTCATTGCATTTCCTTTATTACTAAGGAATTTGAACATCATTTCATATGTTCATTTACCATTTTAATATTCTCTTTTGTAAAACAGGTATTCAAGACTCTTCACACACACACACACACACACACACACACACACACGGGCTATAAGTTTTTTTTTTCAATTTTATGTATTTCCAATATCTTTTCCCACAGTACAACTTGAATCCTACCCATTTAGTGTTTCTTAAATAGACAATCTTAATATCACTGTAGGCAAAAAGTGAATCTTTTCATTAATACTTCCTATCTTTAAATCCGTTTGCTTCTTCCCCTGCTTCAAGGTTACACAGATATTTTTCTACATCTATATTGTGTTTTTCTTCAATACTTTAAGATCTTACACGCCTGTCATGTATGGGAGGAGACTACAATCAAGTTTGTATTTTGTTTCTATATAGATATCCAATGGACTCTGTATCATTTATTGAAATGACTTTCCATTGTGCACTACTCTATAGTGCCCCATGACTGTTATTAAATGAATGTATATATTAAATGAATGTCTGTATTCAATGAACGGTACACTTCCTAAGCTCTCCCTTTTGTTTAATTAGACTACGTATTTATACTTATACCAAAATCACACTCTCCTAATTACTTTAGAATTATAGTTAGCTAAATTTAAGCCCTACCAATCATCCTTTATTTTCAGGACTATGCTCATGCTTCTTAGCTCTTTTGATTCCCATATATATTTTAGAACCAAATTGTCAATTTCTCTTCAAAATCTATGAAATTTTTATTGAAAGTATCTTGAGTATTAAGACTAATTTGGGAGTAATTTGATATGTTCAGAATATTTAGAATTTCTGGTACCCAAAGAAAGGTATTGTCTACATTCATTTATGGTCTCTCTCACTAATGCTTTACAGTTTTCTGGGTAGATTCTGCCTTGCATATTTTGTTAGATTTATTTTTAGTCACTTATTACATTTTAATATTATTAAAACTGGTATGCTTATTGTTAATTTGATTATCTAACTGTGTTTTGCTTAGTATATAGATATATACTTATATTTTGTATATTACCTTGCATCCAGCAACATTGTTAAACTCATTTCTTTTTTTTTTTTTAATGTTTTTTATTTATTTCTAGGAGAGAGAGAGACAGCATGAGCAGGGGAGGGTCAGAGAGAGAAGGAATCACAGACTGAAACCTGAAACAGGCTCCAGGCTCCGAGCTGTCAGCACAGAGCCCGACGCGGGGCCCGAACCCACAACCGCGAGATCATGACCTAAGCGAAAGTCGGACGCTTAACCGACTAAGCCACCCAGGCGCCCCATTAAACTCATTTCTTAATCCAATAGATAAACTATAGAATTTATCTGATTGGGTTTATTTGTTTGGTTGTTTTTTTTCTTGTTTGTTTGTTTGTTTTTTGGCTTATACAATAGTATTTCTCAGTTTCACTAATTGTAAGGGAACTAGATATCACTTCTAGTATGGGCATTCCTCAAAAAGCTAAAAATAGAAATACTGTATGTTCCAACAATCCCACTTCTGGACATATATCCAAAATAAATGAATTAAGGACATTAAAGAGATATCTGCTTTCTTATATTTACTACAACATTACTCATAATGGCCAACATATAGAAAAAAGCTAAATGTCTGCAAGAGATTAATGAGTAAAGAAGATGTAGGAAAAAAATACACACACACACATACATACATATACTTATGTACATACATGCATATACTTATGTACACACACATGTAAAATGTACATATTCAGCCATGAGAAAGAGGAAATACTTTCATTTGCAACAACATAGATGAACCTCAAGGCCACTACACTCAGTAAAATAAGTCAGACAGAGAAAGACAGATACTCTATGGTATCCCTTGTACATGGAATCTAACAAAGCCAACTCACATAATAGAATGACAGCAACCAGGGCCTGGGAGTTCAGGAAAATGGGGAGATGCTGATCAAAGGGTAAAACTTTCAGGTACAAAGCAGATATCTTTTGGGAAGCTAATATACAATGTGATGATTATCATTAACAATAATTTATAGTTAACAATATTGCATTATATACTTTCAAGTTGCAAAGCAAGTAGATCTTAAATGTTTTCACCATGAAAAAATGGTAATTTATATTATGTGATGGAGGTAATAGCTAACATTAGGGTGGTAATCAATTTGCAATATCTTAAGTGTGGAAAATCAACACAGTGTACACCCTAAACTTACATAATGCATACACCAATTAAATCTCAACAGAGCTGGGGGAGATAAAATCTTAAAAAAATACATGCATTTGACTCTATAAAATTTCCCTTGATCATTGATTTAACTGTATCCTGCAAATTCCAATACATATTTTATTATCATTTAGTTCAAAATATTTTCATGTCCTACAAATTCCAATACATATTTTATTATCATTTAGCTCAAAGTGTTTTCTGGTATTCATTTTTAGTTAATCATTGATTTTGTGGACACTCGATGTATATATCTTAATTTCTTTTTTTCCCCTCCTTATGTAGGTTTCTTTCTTTTTCTTTCTCTCTCTTTCTTTCTTTCTCTCTCTTTTCTTTCTTTCTTTCTTTCTTTCTTTCTTTCTTTCTTTCTTTCTTTCTTTCTTTCTTTCTTTCTTTCTTTCTGCTTTCTCCCTTTCTCTTACTGTCACTCTCTTTCTTTCTTTCCTTTCAATTCAAGTTATTTAACACATAGTGTAATAATGGTCTCAGAAATAGAGTTTAGTGATTCATCACTTACATATAACACCCAGTGCTCATCCCACCAAGTGCCCTCCTTAATGTCTATCACCCATTTAGCCTTTTCCCCCACCCAACACCCCTCAGCTTGGGACAGCTTGTTTTCTCTATTTAAGAGTCTCTTATGGTTTGTCTCCCTCTCAGTTTTATCTTTTTTTCCCTTCCCTTCCTCTATGTTCATCTGTTTTGTTTCTTAAATTCGACACGAGTGAAATCATAATATTTGTCTTTCTCTGGCTGACTTTTGTTTTTTAGCATAATAGACTCTAGTTTCATCCACATTGTAGCAAATGACAAGATTTCATTACTTTTGATCACCGAGTAATATTCCACTGTATTATTTCTTCTTTATCCATTCATCAGTCGATGGACCTTTGGGCTCTTTCCATACTTGGCTATTGTTGATTGTGCTGCTATAAACATTAGGGTGCATGTGCTCCTTCGAATTAGCTCCTTTGGATAAATATCTAGTAGTGCAATTGCTGGGTTGCAGGGTAGTCCTATTTTTAAGTTTTTGAGGAACCTCCATACTATTTTCCAGAGTGGTTGCACCAGTTTGCATTCCCACCAACAGTGCAAGGGGGTACCCCCTTCTCCACATCCTCACCAAAATCTGATGTTGCCTGAGTTATTAATTTTAGCCATTCTGACCAGTGTGAGGTGGTATCTCACTGCTACTGTGATTTGTATTTCCCTGATGATGAGTGATGTTGAGCATCTTTTCATGTGTCTCTTAGTCATATGGATGTCTTCTTTGGAAAAGTGTCTGTTCATGTCTTCTGCCCATTTCTTCACTGGATTATTTGCTTTTTTGGGTGTTGAATTTGATAAGTTCTTTAAAGATTTTGGAAACTAACCCTTTATCTGATATGTGATTTGCAAATATATCTTAATATCTAAGTATATCTATTATGTCTTTGATGTTGATTTCCAGCTTAATTTTATTATGACAGAGAACATATTGTGTATGATTTCAGTCCTTCAGATTTTGTTGAGATCTGGTTTATGAATAATTTTATGTGTTGGGATTTTACCAGGAATTCTACCCATGATGAGCTTTCCATGCCAACTGTTAATGTTTTGATTGTGTGGTCTCCCATGAATGTCAAAAGCACTTCTCAGACTTTCTGCTGCCTCTCTTAAAATTGCCAAGTGTTTTCTCTAGTGGAAAATAGTGGTCCAAATACCTGGTTAATTTTCTTTCTTGGGTTCTTGTTCTAGCAATATTTTACTACCTTGTTATTTAACCATATTATAAATTATATAATCTATATAAATATATATTTAAATAATAATGTAGTAAAGAATCTCCCTCTATATTGTTATATATGATATATGTATGCCTATTTCTAGATTTTTATTTTTTTCCAAATGTGAGTAATGGCCCATATACCTAGCCTAATGGTAATGTTTCCTTTGTAGCTCTTGATGCTCTTATTTGTATACTTTCTATCTCTTTGAGCTTATGTGAAACTTTCTTAAAAACTTTCTAAGCAAGACCTTCTATATCACTAATTTTTTTGTGTGCTGTGCTCATTTTTTATAACATGCCATCTACTGAGTACTTAATTTTTATTGGTTTGGTTTTTGTCAGTTGTATTGTTTCCATACCACCTCTCTAATTAGTTATATTTTCTTAATCCCATTTTTTAGATGAAATATCCCTGAGGCCTACCAGAATATGCTGTCTAGTATTCGTTTACTTTTTTCTTGGCTATAACCTATTTCATTTGTGGCAGTTTGCTTGTTTTTTTCCCATGAATGATAGTGAGCCTTGATTTTGTCACCACTTTTATAGTTGAGGAACTTTGTACATCTACTTGCTTACATCTTTGAATCAGGTTGCCTTCTTGGGGGAATGGTTCAGAGGTGCCCCTTTGCCTTGCATTCTGTAATGCATTCAGAAAGAATCAGAAAGGAAAAGAAAAGATTAAACTCAACATTAATGGTTTGGATGTCCTTTAATTTCCCACAAAACATTACCAGCACCTGGAGAGCTATTCTGTCATCAAAGATCCTGGACTGCATACTGCCTCCAGCAGACAATCAGCTCAGTTACTACTCATAGCACTAGAACAGTATGAGTGATCAGTGACTGACGTGTCTAACTACTGTCACTCTGGCACTTACACTCCTCACACTGCTTCCTGTGCTGGTCCCTATCTTGCTCTAAGTCCACCACTCAGGAAATAGCTCACTTCATGTCTCCTATCTAGGTTCTTCCCCTGCTGGCCAAAGGCTGTGGTTTCACCTTTAGTTTCATCCTCTGCTTCTCTCCTTTTAAAGATCTTACATGGTTTCTACTCCTCTAAGATTATTATAATAATTTTAGTGTGTTTCAGATTTATTTTTCCTTTAATTAATCTTCTCTAGTATTTCTGTAAATGTGGCATGAGAAAAAGATTCTATAGAATAAACACAGCATTCTGTCTTTAAATGAAAATATTTTCTAGCCAAGAATGATTTAAAGAGCTGAAAACAATAGGATGTTTCAGAGAGGACCAGAATGCCTCTGAAGCATAGCCTAGACAGTCACTACAATGAGAGACACTGAAAAACAAGGGTCAATATATGGAGTCAAAGCACCAGGACACCGGAGAGAAAATACTGAGGGGAAATGGAGAGTAAGGATGATAGGAAACTTATGGTAGAACTTTTCTTCTGACCAGAACAGACCTGACAAAACCTGTTTTGTCCCTAAATGTAAGAAACAGGTTAACATGAAAACATGGCAAAATCCTTAAGTTGTTTTTCTTTTAACACAGTGTTCATTTCATCTGTAGAGGATATCCCAGCCTGACGATACTGATATTGATAAAATTTGGTTATACTTTAGAAGAAGATCTGGTCAGGAAGAATGAGATGGCTCACCAAAACTTAAACTGCTTAGTCTAAAGAAAGGGAGAAATTCTCAAAGCATTTACTGACCCACATCTCTGTCTGCCATGACTACAGGCTCCCATGAACTCTCATGCATTAAAGTTTCATTGCCCCAGTTAGCAATTAACTAGTGAGTTGTGAACTTTTACTGCATGGAAGGCAGTAAGTGAGGCATTTTTGAGGATAAAAAGTGTACAAACTGTAGTCTATATATTCAAGAAGCTTGCAACAAACAAACAAGCAAACAAAAACAAAAAGAGGGAGCAATCTTGTGGGAGAGATAAAAATAATTATGCAATTACAATACAGAATAACAGTGGCAATTCTGATATAAATGAGAGTTTACACTACTATAGTGTAGAAGGCAGGGGGATAATGTCAAGGAAATCAGTTTTAGAAGTGGAATGTAATAAGGACAAACACCTTAAGTAAAAGCAAAATACAAGAAAAACACTGGATGTCTTTGGGGGCACAATAGTTTGTTTACTCAAACATAAAATCCTTTAAAGAGCACAGTGTGCTAGATTTTAATGTAGTTCAAGGCCATTTCATGGAGATTCTGAAATACCAGTCCAAATACCCCTAGCCTATTTCTTGCTCCATTTCAGGTCTAGATCTTGGGATCTTTTTAGTGAGGACAGTGAAAATGTAGAGCAAACATTGACCCTATCCCCACACTTCCATTCTACCCCTGCCCATGCGAAGTGAGGGACTAAAGTGAGCATCAGTGTATTGATGCATTAATTCTATTCAACAGATGTCTAGGTTTCTTACTTTTACTCTGTTAGGGTAAGGCTAGTGAGAGAATGGAGGCAGAAGTTCTCTTCTCAGTATTTACAACAGGGAGGAAGTTCTGTGAGGATTGTTCCAAGAATGAAATTATGGGAAGAAAATAGTTACCTCTTCAGCAGTGAATTCCAGTGCTGCAGGGCAAGCGAGACTTTGATGGTAAGAGCAGAAAGAGAGTACAGTAGTGTGTGGTGGTAGGAGAATACGAGAAATTATTTTTCTTTATTTTTAGATCTTAGATGAGAAGTAAGCAGGTACATAAATTAAGAAAAAAATGACAGAGTTGAAGAGTTACATAAATAGAATCAAAAGACAGAATTTAATGAGGCAAGATCCCATGCCTGACCAACAGTGTAAAAACCACCATGGTCCCAGTAATGGAGCTCTCATACTCTTCCCTAGCAACCCCACCAACCCTGGCACAACAGGCACTTTGCAAACCCTGTAAGTACACCCAGGGATTCCTCTCTTCCATGAGGAATATTGCCTAGCAGGAAATTCATTCACTCCCACACATCAGCCTTCTCACGTGCTTCTGTGAAATGGACCCAAGGACATGGTCTTGGCACAAAAACTTCGTTCACCAGAAATCATGATTTACAATGTAAAATAACTCAAATGTGAAGTTAAATACTCCTCAACTTTTATTTGTCTTTGAAAGCACTTTTAAAATTTCCTTTATTATTCTTTCTTTGTTTTTTTAATGTTTATATTTTGAGAATGAGGAAGAAAGAGCATGCACAGGGGAGGGACAAAGAGACAGGGGGAGAGAGAGAGAGAGAGAGAGAGAGAGAGAGAATCCTAAGCAGGCTTCATGCTCAGTACGGAGCTTGAATCCCAAGTTTCAATCTTTATAACATCAAGATCATGACTTGAACCAATATCAACAGTCAGATGCTTAACCAACTAAGCCACCCACGTGCCCCATCCTTTATTATTTTCTCTTTTGGTTTACCTGTTCTTTCTCTAGTTTTATTTTATTATTATTCTTTTATTTTTATTGATATATTTAGAGCTCTGTATTTCCTCTGATCATTCCTTTAATGCATCCCTACATTGATACGTAGTGTTTTCAAAATTGAAACCATCTTTAAATTAAGCCTAATTAATCATGTAAGCTTTCTAGAATATTTTATTTACAACAAAATAAGTTTATTATATTTTAATCTGAATAAGACGAGAAACATAATCATAGTTACAGAGGCATAAATCTAAAGCAGGAGAAACCTTAGGCATATTCTACTAAAGTTCTAACTCAGCTCTCTCAAAAACAGATGAGAAAATTGAGGTCTGGAAAATATGAGGATATTGTTTAGTTTGTTTATTGGCTCACTGCCAAGTTCCATAAAATAAATTTTCCCTTTCCACATAGGAGGAAGAAGGCAAAAATACTGGGCCAGATAAGTATTTTAGTATTTCTGAGTGTTATTTCCACGTAGTCTATAAAATGTACCATAATTATTAGCATCACCTTCTAGAGAGGAAAGATCCATTTCAATAGTACACAATATGTATGACAGTACATAGTACACTGTATGGAAAGCTTGATTACTGCTTAACATGCAAATAAAATGAGACATTATCAAATGTTAAACATTTATAGCTTTGTAAGAACCATGAGAAACTACAGTAGAAAGAACCTTATGGTTAACAGTCAACCTCAAAGTGTAGTCTCTATTCAGAATAAATTCTTATTTCAAACTAAATTAAGAGCTTTATACATCTTATTTTCCCTGCAACTATATAAAGGACATGCTATTAGTATCTCCAGTTAATAGATGAGGAAACTAAGGCCCTAGATGAGGAGCTGTGCAAACTCATGGATCTAGTATGTGGTAGAACTGGAATTTGAGGGGCGCTTGGGTGGCTTAGTCAGTTAAGCGTCCGACTTTCACTTAGGTCATGATCTCATGGTTCGTGGGTTCGAGGCCCACGTCGGGCTCTGTGCTGACTGCCAGCTCAGAGCCTGGAGCCTGTTTCAGTCTGTGACTCCCTCTCTCTCTGACCCTCCCCTGCTCATGCTGTCTCTCTCTCTCTCTCTCTCTCCTAGAAATAAATAAAACATTAAAAAAAAAAAAAAGAACTGGAATTTGAGAGCAGACTTGTAGATTCCAGAGCCTGTATTTTGAACTCAGTACCACATAGCCTCCAAAAACTGATGAAACACTTGGAGAGAAAATGTTGGCCAAGGGCCATTTGATACTGAGGAGTACTAAAGTTGGATAATAAAATAGAGGAGGGAATACTAGAGGGTCTGAAAGAAAAATTTCCTTAATAAAATCCCCAACATGTCTCTGTCATCCAGCAACCACCGTCATGAAAAGCTTAGAGCAGGCTGGCATTGGTTCAATTAGCCCAGTGCTTACTCTTTGTATTTTCAATCTGATAACAGGTGATCCATGCAATCTAGGGCAGTTCCTATTAAAATTTTTTTAATGTTTATTTATTTTTGAGACAGAGACAGAGCATGAGTGGGGGAGGGGCAGAGAGAAGAAGAAGGGAGACACAGAATCCTTAAGAGGGTCCCGGCTCTGAGCTGTCAGCACAGAGCCTGATGTAGGGCTCAAACCTACAAACCATGAAATTATGACCTAAGCAAAGCTGGATGCTTGATCGATGGAGCCATCCAGGCACCTCTGGGGCAGTTCTTACTAATGGTTAGTATCCTGCACACTAAGTATGCTGTGCCCCCTCCAAATGAATATGCTGAAGCCCTAACTCCACTCCAATGTGATGGTACTGGAAGGGTCCTTTGGGAAGTAATTAGGTTTTGATGAGGTTGTGAGGGTTGAGCTCCCATGATAAGGTTAGTAACCTTATAAGAAGAGATACCATGGCTTTCTCTCTCCACTATGTGAGGATACAGCAGAAGGTGGCCATCTGCAAGTCAGAAAGAAGGCTGTCATCAGAACCAAATCTGCTGTCATCTTCATTTTGGACTTCCCAGCCTTTAGAACTATGAGAATTAAATGTATACTGCTTAAGCCATCCAGTTTACAGAGAAAGTCTGCCTTTCATTATAGTTGCCAAGCTTACTAAGACAGTGGTCTAATTTCTGACGAGTCAACTGGAATAACTGTATTAAAGGGTTTATATTGGTAAATGATTAATAAGTTCCTTAAGCTCTTTATCTGTAAAATATGAAGTTATATCTATCACAAAAGATTTTATAAAGATTAAATGAGATAAAACTTTTGAAAACACACATTATCTGACTGTGGCCGTACCCAGAGATCTTGCATAAATTTTTTTGACAGTGTTTTTATTTGCTTGTTTGTTTTTATGTGAAGCTCACATTTTACTTCTTGGATACATGGAAAGGGCAAAGGGATTCACAATCATTGAAATCTGAGGAGAATATGGGAAAGAGTGTGAGCATGAGTTGGGTTGGCATCTTCTAGGCACAGCCTTGCAAAGTCATTTGGCAGGAGAAACAGCAAGTTTTATACTTAGAGAAGCCAAGAAGAAAATAGACATGGAAGTGAAGGAGTCATTGTTACATGTGACCATATGAGAGGAAGATGAAAGCGAGATCACAGGAAATGTAGCAGGCAGTAGTTTGTTAAATATGAAAAGTAACTAATTTTAGTTAGAAACTTTCTTTGGCTGCAATTACATTCATCTGAAACTGGTTGTTGATTCAAAGTCAAACGTCTGTAGTGTTAAAATTATGCATGATATGAAAAAAATCACCCAAGTCTCCTGCCTATATAAATATGTATGGAGGGATGTAGGCTGTTTGTATGCACAATAGGATTGCAATGGCTAAGGCTTTTCTCCTAGAGATCTCCCATAACCACCCACTGCTAAGTCATTTTGTAATAACACAATAGATAACAAGTATCCGAGTGAAAATACCAACTCACTCTGCCAGAGATGTTGTTTTAGATAGTCAAGTGTGGGGAAGGTCTGATTATAAAGGTAGTGTCATACATCCCTCTGCATAGGACTTCTTCCCCCCTTCTAGAAAGTGCTCATAACAAAGGGCAGTAGGTAATGAGGGATCTGAAAATAGGAGTATGAGTCTATTGAAAAGTAGATGGGAATAAAACCCTAAAAGAAATAGCTTCAAATACTGCAAGAGATGTCATAAGTAACATTTAACCTTGTTTTTCTACAGAAAGTATAATGAGAACCCCAAAACAAAGAACACAAGAAGATATTCTGTCAGAAAGATACATTCCTAACAATCTAGTCAAGACTGAGTGGATGTGATGTGTGTGAATGGTGAGTCTGCTGTTGAGGTATTCAAATGGCTCCCAGATATGATCTCTTGACACAGAAGCTTTGGAAAGATCCTTGCTTCAGGTGAAGAAGACAATGGTCCATCACTTTGCAATGTAATTCTCTTAAGAACCCCACTGATGTCCATGCTTACTGGACTTTCTGAGGACCATTCTTCAGGATAAGGAAAACAAAAGCAAACTCAATCATTGTTGAACTATTCACGGTAGAACATGTAAAAAATGATTTTTAAGGCCTAACTAAAATTTCCCTTAATTTTAATGGGAAAAAAATGCAAGCCCAGCTACCCATCCCTTTAATTTCTGTTTCTCCATTCTCTGAAGATAATCACTATTCTGAAGTTGAGATGTCTCTGTCTATATATATCATCATGCATATTTTTATAGTTTTCCTTCATATATATGTTTCCACAAACAATAGATAGTATTATGTCAATTGGTTTAAAATTTATGTAAACTTTAACTTATTTTACTAAAACTTACATGTTTTTCAGGTTTATTCATATTGATACAAGTTGATCTAGATCACTCACATATAAGAATAATGCTAGAAGATAAAACAAAAAGAATACTAGATACATTTTCCATTCTAGATTAATAAACACAGCATATTTTTTCATTATTACATACTGTTACAATAAATCTATTTGTAAGAATCTCCTTGAGTACCATCTCAAATAAATGTTTTTTGAGGTAAGATACCAGGGAGTAGAATGTATATATATGTGTATATATCATAAAGTATAGGCAATTTTGACTTTTCTAGATTTTATCCAATTACTCTCCAAAATGGTAGTACCAAATTATAATTCCATTTGCGGTTTATAATTTATATTCCTAACATTTCCTGCAAACATGTTTATCATATTTATCTAATTTTGTTCATCTGGTAGGTAAGAAATTTTAAATTTAATTTGATTTGAATCTCCCTTATTACTAGTGAAGTTGAGTGGGTTTTTTTTTTTTTTCCTATTTGCAGATAGTTGTCTTCTCTGAATTGCCCATTTAAATACTTTACTCACTTGTAAAACACCTTTCTTAAGCCTTTTTGAATACTTTTATGTATCCAGTAGTACTCTGGATACTAATATCGCATCAATACACTGGACAGTCATGTGGGAATATTTTATTCCTGCAATAAAGACAAAAATATTAATCTGTTCTTTTACAGTGTAAGATTTTTAAGTTTTTCATTTAAAATATTACCAAGCATGGATAGCATTAAAAAAAAAAAGATGTTCTCCTACGTTTTCTCTTAAACAAGTTTTTTTCCCCTTTTTAAAATATTTCAATCCATCATGATGGGATTAAATTTTTCAATTAGGAAAGTCAATTTTTATAACTCAATTATTGAATTAATCTATCATTTCCCTACTGATTGACATTTCCCTGCTGACATGTAATGCCTTCTTTGTCACATAGCAAGTTCCCATTCTATATGTGGTTATGTTTTAGCACTCTTAATTCTGTTCTATTATCTAACTGTCTACCAAATTCTTTTAATAGCTGTTGCTTTGAAATAAGTCTTTGCGGATTAAGCCCCCAACATTATTATTTTTTTTCAAAATAATCTTGGCTATATTTTGTCCTTTCCCTTTTCAAGTAAATTCTATGATCAGCTTGTCAGATTCCATTGAAAGAATGTTTTGGACTTGTGATGGAAATTGTGTGTTACTACATTAATTTATGGGAGATTCTCCACCTTTATAATATTCAAAATTTCCACTAATGAACTTTGTATATCCCTCTGGTGATTTTAGTACTAGTTTGTTTTCTTCAGTAACTTCTCAAATTGTTTTTTTAATAAATTTCTTAAATATATATCCTATTAGAGTTATTTATTGGTACTTTATAGAATCAATTATTGATTGTTACCTTTTTAGAAATTAAAGCACTAATCATCACCAGTACATAGAAATACCACCAATTTTTCTTATACTAATGTTTTAGTTTTATTATGCTAAAATCTCCTGTTAGTTATTACAGATCGCTTATATTTTCTTACCTGTTGAATATTCTACACTAATAAGTATAATATCTGTGAGTAATAAATATGTTGGTTCATCTTCAAATTACTTACATAACTTTAATTTTACAAATAACTCTCTTTTTGTACTAGACGGGTCCTCCAATTAAAATTAATAGAAGCACTATACACTTTAGTTATTTATATCAATTCAAAAACTTCTCAATATAAATCATCTATATATTTACTATTTATTTTCAGTCTGATGACTTATAAATTTCTCAATCAATTTTAAAATCTCAAACTTTAATTTTGAATTTGTCTGTTTTTCCTTTTATTTCTGTCAATTTTTGAGTAATATATTTTGAGACTATGTTGTTCAGGATTGTATCTTTTATGACTTGAATGTTTTAGAAGTATACATAATGACCTTCCTTAGCCTAATAATGTTGTTTTTTTTTTCCTTACAAAGTGTTCTGGTGATATAAAGGAAGTTATGCCAGATTACTTTTAGTTAGTATTTACCAATACATATCTTTTAGATTACTTTACTTTGAAATTGTGTCTTGCTTAATTATGTTTCACATTTCATTCACATAAATAAGGTGCAAAAATTATTCCATGGGTATTAGCAGGTAGGTCCTAGTTTTATATTAGTACATTTCAATTCTTATCCCCCAAAGTCCATGGCAGTGTCTCCTTTTTCTGTAAGTAGATTAAAATTCAAGACTTGAGCTGTTATTGGTTCTTACTGTTTTTTCTTTGCTTTGCTTAAGGAAAGTTCTTTTTTACTCATTATTGAGTATCTGTTGGTCATGTTTCACTTTAATTTCATTTTACATTCTTATAGTGGGAAGATATCAACACTATTTTAGTCCCCCATTTCTCTAGAAACTGACCATCCAGACCCAGTTCCATTTTGAAATCACCTACAGTCTCAATTATACTGACCATCTATAGTTATATGCACTGCCTGTAAATCAATCATTGGGTTAACAATGAACAATGAAAGCCTGAGATTATTTTGTCTTATAGAACTTTTATATTTTAAGCCTCTTTTCTTCAACATACTCTACTTGATGCAGGGAGGCAAAGTATTATCTGTCTTACTTTATGAAAAACATATGGAAACTTACAGAGGTAGAGTGATACGATTCAGAAAAGAAGCCCCTGTTTCCTCATTTCTTAGTCATAGACCTCATCACTACACAACACTGCTAGCAAACTACACTTCACTGTACATAAGAGTGAGCCAAGAGTCTATTTATACTGTATACACCAACTTTGGAGGCCATGATGCAATGGCTGTTGGCCTGGAGGCTGAAAGCAACATCTCAATCCAGTGAAATACCCCTCCAACATAGAAGAAATGCCTTTTGAACTTTTGCATTTATAGTGCACACAGTTAAGGTTTAATACTTACTGAACTTAACTGATTTTATTTTATTGTCAGCTATTTGGGAGATTCTCAGTAAAAATGTAGCTGTAGAGAACATACCAATAAAATGAAATTTAACCTTTTATTTACCTATTGAAACCCAAGAGTGTACCTTATTCTAGTCATTAACCAGTCTTAGAAACATATAGTATGAAAAATAAAATTAATATTTATAATTAGCAGCATGCTTTTAATTTCTTTTAAGATTTTACTTTGAATTCTTTCATTTATCACACTAATATCTTTGTCTAACAGGGAAGCAGCCACTAAAGTCATTCCACCATAGTCTGTTCAGGTTCCTGGACTAAATACCAAGGAATATATAATGATGAATAAAGCATGATTTCTGCCTTCCAAACTCTTAAGATCCATCAGCATAAATTATATTATAGATATATGTAAACATATTATCACTTAATTTTCTAGTTAAAAATCTGTTTTAAGACAAAGATAAAATATCACAAATGTCCAAGAAAAAGAAAAAGTAATGCTATCCAGGTGGAAATGAGATGGTTTATATGTGGGGCTATAACTGAACCATTATTCCCTTTCCTTAAATAATGAGTAAGTTGGTGATGCCCTGATATTAAATGGGTTACTTAAGGATACAGAATATATTAATGATAGCTGGGACAAAATCTAAGGTCTTCTGACTCTCAGTATAATACATGTACTAAGATATGCTAGTAAAGAATATATATACATTTAAAGAATTTCTTGAGAAACAATAATGTTTCATTTAAGATAATATGGCTTAGCCCTATATTTCCAAGTTCTCAATGCAGGCAGGAGAATCACCTTAAAATGCCTTTGGCTACAAGACAGGAATATAGTCCCCACATATAAATCATTGAAATCACACTCTAATTAAATGAGCTTAACAACCAGTATCCATCTTAATTGTAATATGAAGATGATGAGGTACATGGCCTCAATGGCAGAAATGTGACTGAGACTTTTCATTGTGTGCAGAAGCCACATACACCAGCTCTGGAGACTGGATTGCATATATCTCTTCCCAGCTCCATATTCAATTATGCCATATGGAAATTAGCCAAGGTTGGAGCATTTACACCATGGAAATCAGTAAAAGCTACATATCTGAGACATTTTTTGTTCCTTATTTTTTATAGAACTGCTCGCTCAGCATTTATCAGCATACATCTTAGCTTCTATCCCTTCTGAGAGCAGTAAGATTATAGTCTGAAGGTCTATTTTCTCTGCCTTGTGCTACCATAGATAGACCAAATCACCGGCATAATCAAAAGCAGCAAACAAACACCATCAGAGGTTTTCCCATACCCAGCCAGGGCGAAAATGTAATTAGTAAAAAATGCTAGGCGAGAGCATTGTGTGACCAGAACTATTCAATCAGAAAGTGCTGATTGAACATATATAAGCACAATCAAAGCCTTTATTTAAATAGGGGTTACAGTCCTAATAAAACACAAAGGGAAGTAGGGGCATAGGCCTCCTCGACAGGTAATGAAAGAAAAAATTAAACTCATCCAATTACATCTGGGGAAAAATCCATTACCTATAACAGAGAGAGGACTGCCCCAGGAAAATTCAGATGCAAAACTAATAATGAAGGCACACTGTCCTTTCAACAGATTCTAAATGAGCTCTAATTTTCTTATATCCACCATTCCCAAACTATATAAATTTCAACTAAGCAGAAAAAAGTGACATGCTAGCACAATTGTTATTCCAAACAGGCCCAGCTGCTTGCTCACCTTAATTAGACCTAATCCCAAAAGGGAGCCAATCTTTCCTTATTTTCTTCTATGAGCTCACCTGATTTCCCTCAACTTTTCTTTTCTAATAGATTTTGCTGTAACCTTTCAGCAACTGTCGTTTTAGATACTCTCCCAGGGATCACAACTGCGCTGATTCCTTTGCCAAACAGGACTTGAGCCCAGGAGACATGGAGAAGAAAGAAATTGGGGTGCTGATTTGAAAGACAGGGTGTCAGTAAGGAAAAGTTGAACTTAGTCACCGTTTATTGAATCCAGTGTGTCTGTGTATATGAATGTGTATGTGTGTTGATATTTGGAATTCTAGAACGAGAAAGCCGAGAGGAGCACTGAGATCATCTTGTCGTGCCCTCTACTGAATGGCTTTTGAAATGGCTTTAAAATAAAATAATAAAAAGTAAATCTTAAAGGCTCAATTTTCTCAGAGGGCTGAGGCGGTCTTACATGTTGCGAAAGTAGTTAACCCTCTAAAAGCATTTACCGTGTGGCAGTTCTGCTGCTGTCAGCAGTGTCCAGTGTGTTGGCCATTAAACTCCATGAGAACTTAACTCGTCTTCCCAAACTGCTTTCATTCCTAATGTGATCATTCCTAATGAGGGAATGCTCCTCAAATATTTGTAAGAATGATTTAGCTTCAAGTCACAGACACGAAGCCACACTGGGTATGAGATCTGGAAGAGATGTGAGATACATCAAAGAGAGGAATTTGTTCAAGGTGTCTACGCTATACATCAACTCAGTAAATGACTTACTGAAAAACAGGGTACATCAGATGGTGTGTTTGATGCTCTGAGCTCTATATGAAGCACAAAATGAAGCCCTTTTCTCAAAACAACAGAAAGTTTGAGAGACAAGGTGAGACTAAATTTACACACACAAAACAAAGTACGAATTAGATGGCATGTTGTCCACTGGTTAGTATGTGGTAGAGAAGGGTTGTAGTAGAGGAATTCAGAAAAAAAGGAGATGCTGGTGAGCTACAAAGACTATAGGTTTCCTCATAGAGAAGACAAAGTTTCATCAAAACTTTGAGGTCTGAGTAATATTTGAGAAACATTTGGGAAGAAAAACAGGCATAGAATGATGAGGTAACTAACCTGATAAAACCTGAAAGTGTATGTCAGCACTGCGTGCTCCAGAAGAGTGAAAGAACTTAACAAAGCTTTTTCTGACCATCTAGTCTGCACTGATCCCTCAGCTAAGAGCTGATAGTACTTAGTGCTCATCTGATTTATATTCCTATATTGCCATTCAAATCTTGAATCTATATTCAACATTTCATGCATATATATCATGTCTTCCCAAATAGCAGCAAACTCCTGAGGGTAAGAGCAGCATATAATATTCTTTACGTTCCCCACAAATGCATTATGCATTCCCCATATCCCCCAATGCCTTAAATAAGTAGAAATATAAGTATAAGCTGCATTGATTAAAGGATAAACACAAGAAGATAAAGGAAAGAAAGGAAGAAAAATGAAGAGAAGAGATGATAGGGAAGAAAGGAATGCAATTGTCCAGTGAATGACATGAAATTGGAATACCCTGTCCAGAAAGAGGAGAGGTTGCTTTCTTCTCCATCCACACAGGCTTTCACTGCCCTCCTCAAATAGTTTGGCAGCAATTTTATCTGTCACCCAATATACTGTGAATTCAGTTGCACAACATCTATACTGAAAAAAAATGTGACAAATTAGATACAAATAATAATACATTATATGAAAAAGATGAAATTTAAGAATAAATCTGGCAGTAGGAATTGCTTCCCTCTCCTTGGTCCCACACCAAAATCTTTGGAAAAGACCCCTACATTTGCTTCTCTTTTTTTCTGCTATATTTGAAAAAGTCTTTATTAAGGGAAACAATGAAGCTCAGTCAATGCCAGATGCCTTCCATATACTTTTTTTTTTTTGCAAAAGCAGAGTCACATTTGAGTAAACACCTCTATTCTAGTTCCATTAACAAAGATCCTCAAAAACACAACCACATGTATTTTATTTCCATGCCTTTTATTTTTCTTTTTCCTTCTCCTAGTGTATCTGTTCTGAGTGTGCAGTAATAACATGCCGTCAGTGTCACCTCTACAAAGGCAGAACTTCAGTTTGGGCAAGTGTAACTATTCCAAGAGTAAGTTGCCAGACAGGCATTCGCTCAAATTAGCTTTAAAAAAAAAAAAAAAACGTTGTCACATCTGTGTATGTGGGATGTCTTTGGAGTATAGAAAGAAAGAAAGCAGAGACATGTATTCTTTCAAAAATCTGCCACTGCAAATTCTTGCCTCCCGTTCTCATATTTTTTGCTTTTTTAAAAAAGAGATGAGAGGCAGTGTGTGCTTATATATGGGTGGGGAGAGTAGTCAGGAAAAAAAAAAAAGAGGAGAGGCAGACAGACAGAAAGATAAAGACTGCTACTTTCCTAAGATTCATTAGAAAAAAATATCCTGCTACCTGACAATGCAAAATAACAGAGCACTTCTTCCTTCTCCCTATCTACTCCAAAAAAGGTGTTGGAAGGCAGATGTAGTACTCTTAGGAGTCACCCACCAGGAAGGAAGGGAAGAATGAGCAACAGTTGGACCACTCATACATATTCATGACATCTGCAACCGAGAGATTCCTGATTTTAAACTAGCAAATGAACATCCAGGACACACACAGCTCCATCATTTTCAGGATTATTACAAAGGCACAGCTACCTACTGATAATGCATTTCTTGTCTTATCAAGAAAAAGAAAGTAGTGCAAAAACTGAGAAGCAAGAAGACTCAACTGTCATACTCAGTTCACCTCCGCCAAATCCCCATGCCTACATATCAAGAGATGTGTAAGTAGTTGGTCCTGTGTGGAATGCAATGACAGTAGATGTGGTCCCTGAATTTGAAGGAGAGGCAGTCTAGTTAATGAGACCAAATACATAGATGAACTTAACGAAACAATCAATAGCACATAATAAATTATCAAACCTAGATGAATGAGATAAATCATTTTCCAAAGAGGATTTAACATATTCCCCATTCTCCACTACCAATGTTTAAAGAACATAAAACTCCTATTCTCACATTTCTTGGGACTCTGATATTCCTGTTTTGTATGATTTAGAAGACATGTTTAAGACAAAATCCATGGAAAGATGGATTCATTAAGTCATTAAATGACTATGTTTCATGTGCAAGGCTCTGAAACAAACATTTTGAGGGTATAATGTGCAGAATGCAGTTCTATCATCAAGGAGCTGAAAGTCTGATGGATTATGAAATACAGGGCAACCTCTTCTCTTTCTGGGCTAGAATAGAAGTAACTAGGAGGAGATCTGAGAAAGTAGATTGAAAATGACACTTGCCCCACTACAAACCGCCCCCCATCTACAACAAAGTAGGACAGCACCTCTTGCAATGCTACCAGAGAATTAATATAACTGCTCCTGAAGGACTTCCCTTGAGGAGCTGAATTCTACTTCTCTGCTTTAACATCACTTCCTTCAGAAGCTATCTCTAACCCCTAGATTTTATCATACTCCTCTGCTATTCATTTTCATAACATTCTGCATTTTCTCTTCAGTACTCCAATTATAATTAAATAATTAATACAGTAATCATTTGTTAAAAGACCATGTTTATTACTATTATGCAAACTCATTGAGGGCACCAAATGTCTTCTGCCACTACCACTAAGCAGTGTTTTGAGTAGTCGACTTCCTCAACAAGTACTTACTGATTGAATAGAAAAGCTAAAAAGGACATGCACATACCAGTTTTTAATAAAGCAGTCATTCTAAAATGCCCCTTAACATATTGACCATTCAAATCATTTTGATTCTTAATTACACTAAACATTAGGAAAAAAAAAACTCAAATTCTCCATGAAGTGTTCTTAAATACTACAACTTCCAAAGGAGGGGTTCCCAACTTCTAGAATACAGATTTATCCAAACAGGCTATGATCACATGCATTGGTGATTGTATTTCTACATCTGCATTGATTCTATTGAATGACTTGGGTATTACTGTTGAAAGATATGTAGCTTCTACTCTAAATCCTACATTTACAGATATGGAAATGAAGATTTCAAGGTTATGAGAATATTTCCCAAAGAGAATGAAAAGCAGTTATTGCCTACATGTGTCAGGCTGGTTAATGAACAAGTTGAAAACAAAACATAGGCTTAGGAGAACTTACCAGTCTCTGAGTTCTCAGGTGCATGGTATTCCTCCAGTCACTTATTTTTTTTCAGAGCAAAAAAAAAAAAAAAAAAAAAACAGATAATGAAGAAAATCTTTGAAATGTCTTCCCTGAGACCAAAATTTCGTATCCTCAAGTTCTTTTTTTTCTTTCTCTTCAAAGTTAATCTGAAAGTTTATAAGTCACACCTCCTCCTAAGTTATAATACTCCAGGAAAGAAAGGCGGTTACAATACAACAACAGGAAAATGGGTGATCACATTCAAGTTAGCTCTGCCTAACCATAGAAAAATATAGTACATTTGAAATTTCCTGATAGGTCAATTCAATCAATTATCCGATTCATTTGAGAATTAAGACATAATCAGCAAAAGAAAATCTACTTGCAATTTATGTTGGTTATGGTTTTTTTTTTTTTTAAGATTTATTTATTTTTGAGGAAAGAGCATGCAAATGGAAGAAGGGGCAAAGAGAGAGGGGGAGAGACACCTGGGTGGCTCAATCTTATTAAGCAACCGACTTTGGCTCAGGTTGCAATCTCATGGTTAGTGGGTTTGAACCCTTCGTTGGACTCTGTGCTAACAATTCAGAGCCTGGAACCTGCTTCAGGTTCTGTGTCTCCCTCTATTTCTGCCCCTCCTCCACTCACACATTTTCTTTGTCTCTCAAAAAAAATCATTAAAAAAGGTTAAAAAAAATTTTAAATAAATTAAAAAAAAAAAAAGATAGAGGGAGGGCACCTGGGTGGCTCGGTCAGTTAAGCACTGACTTCAGCTCAGGTCATGATCTCAAGGTTCATGGGTTCGAGCCTCCCGTCGGGCTCTGTNATAATTGGGTTCTGCACTGATGACAGTGAGCCTGATGTGGGCTTAAACCATGAGATCATGACCTGAGCCAAAGTTGGACACTCAACTGACTAAGCAATCCAGTTATTTTTAAATTGCTTATTTTTACATTTTTAAAAATTGTACTTTATTTTTTAAACGTTTATTTATTATTGAGAGGCAGAGAGAGACAGAGATTGAGCATGGGAGGAGCAGAGAGAGGGGGAGACACAGAATCCGAAGCAGACTCCAGGCTCTGAGCTGTCACCACAGAGCCTGATGCACGGTTCGAACTCACAAACCTCGAGATCATGACCTGAGCCACAGTCGGACGCTTAACCAACTGAACCACCCAGGCACCCCTTATTTTTACTTTCTAAAAACATTTTTTAAATTAAGAAGATACTTGGACTTCTGAGAAATCTTAGCTACTTCTCTCATTTTGTAATGCAACAAATGGCCTTTGTAGATGCAGTAATGGTCTCCTAGACTGAGTATTGCATTCAGAACTGACCATCTTCTCTGCAAACATTAGGTCACTGTGTATATTTCATTTTCCTTTTATTCTACCTCTCTTATTTATTTTTACTCACTTATACTTCTTAGTTTCTGGTAGCTGCTTCAAATCCCTGGTAGAACCAGGTAAATATCCACTTCTAGATACATAAGATTAGTGACTATACAATTCATATTTTCCTTAGCCAATCTCAGTTTAAAATATATTACCCAATCTTTTCCTACAAGGTATCAGAATATCTATAAAAGGCCACTATCTTCAAAATAATTAAATGAATCATAACAATAAACATTATAATTAAAATGTATACCAGTTGCTAAATATTAAACGTCACAAAAAGATGACAGAGAATTATAGGCCAAAGAAATATTAGACTTTCTATAAAAATGAGACCTTGCTAGAAAGTACTGGGTACATCCTTTGCAGGCAGAAGCATGCTTCCCTGATGCTGGATCCAGGATCCCTTTATGTGTTTTGGGACACCCCTGCTTTGGACGGCCTAAACATGGCTACTCTCCATCCACACAACCGATGGCATCCTTAGCTACACAGAAGTGCATTTTCACTTCTTCTAATATACATAAGTCATTAAAAGTCTAACTCTCAACTCATATAAGCCTGAGGGAATTTTAATGTCAGCAGATTCACAAATTATGAAAAATAAAACCAAAGGTAGACCACATGTTCTGGTCTGTCATCCCTAAAACATGGTCATTTGCTTTGTTCATAAAATTCCAAAGATAGGCACGCTTTTTTTACTGCATGCTCTAAGGAAATATACAATGTTTTCTAGAAGACAGAAACTATAACAGCAAGAAAGAAATACAGAGATGGGGACAAAAATGGAGGGATACACATACATTTACTTCCTTCTCTACACCAACCTGCCAAGGGGAAAATAGAGTCATTTTCCTGTTTCCTACTTAAAAGAAAATATGACAGCAATATCCAGTGGGCAGGATATTCAAGTGATCCAAGAAAACTTGCATAAAACTTTACATTGCTCTTCTATTACATTTATGCTCTACTTGTGGAGTTTTTATTCTTTTTGCCATTGTTTCAGTGCTATGGGTTTTGTTTTGTGGTTGTTTGCTTTGTTTTTTGTGTTTTTGTTTTCTAGATGTGACATTCCACAGAGCTTAGATCTTAGGTTCCTCAACAAGACAGGTCAATTTTATAAAGTTTACAAATACAGAAAGAACAATTTAATCAAAATGTCAAAAAAAATAAGAAAATGAATCACTTGATAAAGTATAAAATAAAGAATGAGGATATTAAATCAATTTTTTAACCAAATGTTATTCTTTTCCTCCTGAAATGTGTAGTTTTTAATAAGCAACCAAGCTAAATATAGAAGGGAAAAAACAAAAACAAAAACAAAAAACAAACAGTATTTGTGCCTGCCTGCCTTTTGAAAAAGGAAGCCTGCAGTTTTTGATTTGTATAAATTTCCAAACCTCAGTGTTAGATGTAGCAGAAGCCAAGGCAGCAATATGTCCAATGTACCCAAGACGAAACGCATTAGAAATCCATAAAACCAGCACAGTGTCAATTTTGTTTAAATTATTGCCCTTCAGCATCCAAAGTATCAGCTGTACTTAGTAGCACAAAATAGGGTAAGATTTTTATTTCCCTGTGACTCAGTGCAACTTTTATTCTGTGCTATGTTCTCACATATCAAGTAAATTGTGTTAGCCATAGGGGGAAATTCTGAGAATCAAAGAGAAATGTATGTTTCATAATCATTACTGGAGAATAGAAGGACACATTATGAAGTTGAAGAGCTCTGCCTTGTCTGAGACTTCATAAAATCAAGGTTCTAATTCTAGTTATCTAACAAACTAGGTGCTAGGCTGGCCTTGAGCAAATCTCTTTGCTCCTTAGAGACATCAGGATCCTTATTTAAAAAAAAAAAAAGTGAGGGTAAATTAGTTATTACATGGAAACTTTTAGTTCTAATCAGCTATGATGTAAATACCTGTTAATTGGGGCGGGGAGGGGGAGGAGAAAACTCTTCTGGGAAACTATTATTATTTTCTTCTCCACTCTCCTCACCCAAAGATGATTTCTAAAAAACCTAACAGTTTAGATGATCTTTTATATTGTTTATGATATTTTGCTGTGGTTTTCCCCCACAGTGTGAAATATACACGTTTGGAGAACTCTCATTTAACCTTATTTCATCATTTATAGTTTGATGCATTAACAATTATAGCACATACTGATGCAACTAATTAAATGAAAGTAAACTTGTATAAAGTTTCACCATTAGTATAATTGATTTGTAACACAGTAATGCAGTCATATCTATTATTTTGTTGACAAATTAAGTTAAAATATTTCTTATTTTTATTGCATTCTTTACAGATAATTTCTCACTTTTTAGAAAATAATCCCACATTTCTTTTGGCTTTCTGCATGGAGGAAGATTTTAAATTAATGCATTTAGGATCGTCTTTGTTTCTGTTGTGGTTAAATATTTAATTGAAAAAGAATAATTTATAGTTCCTAATTGCCTTTTCCAAGATCAATTGTATCAAATTAATACTGGAAAAAACTACAGAGTCCTCCCAGAGTAGGTCATTGGATTCAAAGAGTGCCTAGAAGAACATTTGAGTGTGAGGAAGGCTATGTTAATAGGCAGATCAGGGAAGTTAGGACAAGAATAACAGCCTTTCTGTTAGTCACTGGGATTAAGCACTGCCTACAGCACATTAGCTAATGAAATCAGGTAAGCATCTCCATTCAATGAGCATCCATAGTGGGGAAGAAAAGCAGATGGGGCAACTACTCTTGCCTTCATGGCCACAGGCTCAGAAACCATCTTGAACATTTAAATCCCAAATCATCAGGAAATCTGGGAAATTTGGGAGGACCCAAGGGAAGGAGGTCCTTAGAAGCAGTGTGCACAAAAATCTTCATTATAAAATCTGCAATTCAAGTTCTGTTCTTGATATTGCTTCCTTGTATGATCTTGGGAAACAGCATGATTTAGAGCTAAAGAGAAACTTACATTTAGAATAAAGCTGGCTTATTTTTCAAATTAGAAAATGGAAATCAAATGCTCAATACATGTTTGATGAATGAATTAATGAAGTCCAAATTGTTGATATTTTGCATCATGTATTGTATATTTAAAAAAAAATCTGTTTGTTTGTTGTTTGTTTTCATTAACTTTACTATTGCAGGCATCTTTAGGAGTCAGTTGTGATCCATGGGGAAAAGGGCCAGGGGAGAAAGCTCAATATCTGAGATACTGATATTCTTCAAAATCAGTCCCCAAACTCTGGTCTATGATACCTGATTCAAACTAAACTTGCATTGTAGAAATAACCAGACCTGAGTAAATCTTAAAATGAATCCTTTTGCACAAGGAGAAGGCTTTCTTAAAATGGCCATCGCTGGTTCAAATCATCTTAGAGGATGAAGGATAATAATTTTCACCTTCCAATTCTGTATTTCCAGGTTGGTATTTTAAAAACAAAGTTAGCTTATATATACATAAAGTAAACTTGCTAGTGTTAACATAATTTTGAAAGCAAAATTGTCATCCCTCAAAAAAAGTTAATAGTTCTATTATTCAAAATTTAATTGAAAAAAATAAATTATATATAAGCTTACTATGCAATCAATCTGTATCAGTGGAGGATTATTAAAAAAACATGTGAAATAAAAAACACATGTTCTCTTCCTTTAGAAGTCAAATCTTATAGTGAAATGTGAAATGCAAGACTTAGAACACACACAAAGATTAACAAAATGGTTAGCAACAATGTCAGGTACTGATTATGTCATAAGATAGCATATAATTAATTAATAAATTAGTAGTTTTGACAACAAGTACTTTCTGGGTCATAAGAAGATGAGATCACTGTGGTCTGAATTGATCAGGACAGATTCAAGGAGAATAATTTAACCAGGTCTTAAAGGATATGTAGATCTTCACTAAGTATATGTGTTACAGAAAGTCATTTCTAGCAGAGGCAATGATATAAACATGAAGATATGAAAATGTACTATACTCAAGGGACAGTAAAGAGATGAACTGAGTGTTGATTTATGAATGTGTAATTCTGATGGAAAATAAGAGAACTTTGGAAGAAGAAAGTAAAAATTATTACCACATTCAGTTGATTTTCCACACCCCAGCATTTACTATATACTTGTAGAATGGACCCATGGATTCACGATCCATGACCCCATCTCCTATACCAACCTATTTCCCAAAAATATTTGATCACCCACATAGCCCATCAGGTCAGGGGAAGTGGACCACAATACCATCCCTCAGTAATGGATTCAGGCATCCAGGCTTCAGCTAATTCGTGCATGGTTTTCCCATGCATGATCCTGACAGAAGAATGCTAACCAAAGTTATACCAATTAGACTAAGGGAGAAATTCTATCCCAAGATTTAAGGGTAGGATTTGATACAAAAAACATTGTCCTAGTCCTTGTTTGATGCTGTTTAAAAAAAATAAACAAATGAACATGATGAAAGCAAGTTTCAGTCCAAAACATATACACAAAATGCAACAGAACTGAAAACATCAAAGCAAAGAGAAATATGGACCCTACTCAACTTTATTCTGTCAGCCACATAAACTTATATACCACCTCAATTTTTATGCTGTTTTGAATTGAAATTCTTGCTACTTGCAGACTAAGATCTAAATTTCTTCAGGAATTTTAATGGAACTACCACTGTCAATAGTAAATCAGGCTGAAATGAAAAGCTTCTTATCACCGTGGTTGAATCAAAAGACAGGGTAGTAGGTAATGTTTTTCTAGAGCAATTTTGCTAAGAAGCTATGACATGTAACAAATTAAATCAACCAAGAAATCAACTGGGAAATAAGAAAAACTGACTAATTTTCATAGCACACTGCATAGTCCCCTTACTCTATGATGACCAAACCCTAACCACAAACTTCCTGATTGACAGAACTAACACAGGTCCTATTCTTTTTCATGCCTTATTGTGTGAAAACCTACTCTATATCCTAAGCCCTAGTTAGTTGACCTGGTTCTTGATGTTGGGTTCTAATTTTTGGCTCACTCAGGTAAGAAAGACCCTCTACTGAAATTGTTACAACTAGGAGATATCTTTTGAACTGCTTAATCAGTTTCATAAACTATACCACAGATAAATACAACTTTGGTTAAGTTAAGATTTCAACTAGTGACATACTTCACCTGTCCATTTAATTGATGACTGGAGTATATTCATTAGCTCTGTAAAATCCTAGTGGCTCTCAACAGCAAAGATCTATTTCCTGCTCACATTGCATACCAGCACAGCAAATCTCTTGATCCAGGCTACTTGGGATCTTGTTTGGCTCTGAGGGCTTCCTTCTAGGATCAAAATGTTAGTGAAACCCCAGTGTCTTTCAGAGTTTCTGCTCAGGTCTGATATATGTGTCATGTCTGTCCAAATTTATTGGCCAAAGCTAGATTTATGGCTGGTCCCAGCATTAAAAGTGCAGTGAAAGTACTGCAAGTAGAAATGCATAATCTTCCTGCTTGAAGGCAACATGAAGAATTGGAAGCAATAATACAGTTATTCTTTTCATGATCATTGAAAAACTTTGATATATCAGTCGATATAATGGAGTTACGAGTAAAACTATAAGAACGATTTGCCTCCTTTCTTCAAGGGGTTAAAAATTTAGTAGTAAGATTATCTAAATAGCTATAGAAAAGAAGAAAAAAAAGTGATTTTAATGAATCTTTGAACTTTAGCCACCAATATTGTGGGTGTGCTGCTCAAAAGTATACAAATTATCACTACTAAAAATTGAAGTTAGACACCTTGATTGCTATCACTAAAAAATAAAGGGGAAGAAAAAAAAACAATAAAACAAAACCAAACCTCTGGATTCTCTCCCAGTCAAGTTCCTCTTGTTTTTAATTACTGATGACTAATAGCACAAGTGATTGACTAGTATGGCAAACTTCAACAAGGTATAGCTTTTAAAAATATATGGGGCACCTGGGTGGCTCAGTCAGTTAAGCATCTGACTTCAGCTCAGGTCATTATCTCACTGTGAGTTCAAGCCCCACATCAGGCTCTGAGCCTAGAGCCTGCTCAGATTCTGCATCTCCCTCTCTCCTCTCTCCTACCCTCTCCTGCTCATGCTCTGTCTCTCTCTCAAAAATAAATCAGCATTAAAAANTGACCCTCCCCTGCTCATGTGCTCTCTCTCTCTCTCCCCCAGAAATAAATAAAAACATTAATTTTTAAAAAAAATAAAAAAAAATAAAAATTTAAAATGGAGAGAGGGATACAAAAGATCATAATTGGGTTCTGCACTGATGACAGTGAGCCTGATGTGGGCTTAAACCATGAGATCATGACCTGAGCCAAAGTTGGACACTCAACTGACTAAGCAATCCAGTTATTTTTAAATTGCTTATTTTTACATTTTTAAAAATTGTACTTTATTTTTTAAACGTTTATTTATTATTGAGAGGCAGAGAGAGACAGAGATTGAGCATGGGAGGAGCAGAGAGAGGGGGAGACACAGAATCCGAAGCAGACTCCAGGCTCTGAGCTGTCACCACAGAGCCTGATGCACGGTTCGAACTCACAAACCTCGAGATCATGACCTGAGCCACAGTCGGACGCTTAACCAACTGAACCACCCAGGCACCCCTTATTTTTACTTTCTAAAAACATTTTTTAAATTAAGAAGATACTTGGACTTCTGAGAAATCTTAGCTACTTCTCTCATTTTGTAATGCAACAAATGGCCTTTGTAGATGCAGTAATGGTCTCCTAGACTGAGTATTGCATTCAGAACTGACCATCTTCTCTGCAAACATTAGGTCACTGTGTATATTTCATTTTCCTTTTATTCTACCTCTCTTATTTATTTTTACTCACTTATACTTCTTAGTTTCTGGTAGCTGCTTCAAATCCCTGGTAGAACCAGGTAAATATCCACTTCTAGATACATAAGATTAGTGACTATACAATTCATATTTTCCTTAGCCAATCTCAGTTTAAAATATATTACCCAATCTTTTCCTACAAGGTATCAGAATATCTATAAAAGGCCACTATCTTCAAAATAATTAAATGAATCATAACAATAAACATTATAATTAAAATGTATACCAGTTGCTAAATATTAAACGTCACAAAAAGATGACAGAGAATTATAGGCCAAAGAAATATTAGACTTTCTATAAAAATGAGACCTTGCTAGAAAGTACTGGGTACATCCTTTGCAGGCAGAAGCATGCTTCCCTGATGCTGGATCCAGGATCCCTTTATGTGTTTTGGGACACCCCTGCTTTGGACGGCCTAAACATGGCTACTCTCCATCCACACAACCGATGGCATCCTTAGCTACACAGAAGTGCATTTTCACTTCTTCTAATATACATAAGTCATTAAAAGTCTAACTCTCAACTCATATAAGCCTGAGGGAATTTTAATGTCAGCAGATTCACAAATTATGAAAAATAAAACCAAAGGTAGACCACATGTTCTGGTCTGTCATCCCTAAAACATGGTCATTTGCTTTGTTCATAAAATTCCAAAGATAGGCACGCTTTTTTTACTGCATGCTCTAAGGAAATATACAATGTTTTCTAGAAGACAGAAACTATAACAGCAAGAAAGAAATACAGAGATGGGGACAAAAATGGAGGGATACACATACATTTACTTCCTTCTCTACACCAACCTGCCAAGGGGAAAATAGAGTCATTTTCCTGTTTCCTACTTAAAAGAAAATATGACAGCAATATCCAGTGGGCAGGATATTCAAGTGATCCAAGAAAACTTGCATAAAACTTTACATTGCTCTTCTATTACATTTATGCTCTACTTGTGGAGTTTTTATTCTTTTTGCCATTGTTTCAGTGCTATGGGTTTTGTTTTGTGGTTGTTTGCTTTGTTTTTTGTGTTTTTGTTTTCTAGATGTGACATTCCACAGAGCTTAGATCTTAGGTTCCTCAACAAGACAGGTCAATTTTATAAAGTTTACAAATACAGAAAGAACAATTTAATCAAAATGTCAAAAAAAATAAGAAAATGAATCACTTGATAAAGTATAAAATAAAGAATGAGGATATTAAATCAATTTTTTAACCAAATGTTATTCTTTTCCTCCTGAAATGTGTAGTTTTTAATAAGCAACCAAGCTAAATATAGAAGGGAAAAAACAAAAACAAAAACAAAAAACAAACAGTATTTGTGCCTGCCTGCCTTTTGAAAAAGGAAGCCTGCAGTTTTTGATTTGTATAAATTTCCAAACCTCAGTGTTAGATGTAGCAGAAGCCAAGGCAGCAATATGTCCAATGTACCCAAGACGAAACGCATTAGAAATCCATAAAACCAGCACAGTGTCAATTTTGTTTAAATTATTGCCCTTCAGCATCCAAAGTATCAGCTGTACTTAGTAGCACAAAATAGGGTAAGATTTTTATTTCCCTGTGACTCAGTGCAACTTTTATTCTGTGCTATGTTCTCACATATCAAGTAAATTGTGTTAGCCATAGGGGGAAATTCTGAGAATCAAAGAGAAATGTATGTTTCATAATCATTACTGGAGAATAGAAGGACACATTATGAAGTTGAAGAGCTCTGCCTTGTCTGAGACTTCATAAAATCAAGGTTCTAATTCTAGTTATCTAACAAACTAGGTGCTAGGCTGGCCTTGAGCAAATCTCTTTGCTCCTTAGAGACATCAGGATCCTTATTTAAAAAAAAAAAAAGTGAGGGTAAATTAGTTATTACATGGAAACTTTTAGTTCTAATCAGCTATGATGTAAATACCTGTTAATTGGGGCGGGGAGGGGGAGGAGAAAACTCTTCTGGGAAACTATTATTATTTTCTTCTCCACTCTCCTCACCCAAAGATGATTTCTAAAAAACCTAACAGTTTAGATGATCTTTTATATTGTTTATGATATTTTGCTGTGGTTTTCCCCCACAGTGTGAAATATACACGTTTGGAGAACTCTCATTTAACCTTATTTCATCATTTATAGTTTGATGCATTAACAATTATAGCACATACTGATGCAACTAATTAAATGAAAGTAAACTTGTATAAAGTTTCACCATTAGTATAATTGATTTGTAACACAGTAATGCAGTCATATCTATTATTTTGTTGACAAATTAAGTTAAAATATTTCTTATTTTTATTGCATTCTTTACAGATAATTTCTCACTTTTTAGAAAATAATCCCACATTTCTTTTGGCTTTCTGCATGGAGGAAGATTTTAAATTAATGCATTTAGGATCGTCTTTGTTTCTGTTGTGGTTAAATATTTAATTGAAAAAGAATAATTTATAGTTCCTAATTGCCTTTTCCAAGATCAATTGTATCAAATTAATACTGGAAAAAACTACAGAGTCCTCCCAGAGTAGGTCATTGGATTCAAAGAGTGCCTAGAAGAACATTTGAGTGTGAGGAAGGCTATGTTAATAGGCAGATCAGGGAAGTTAGGACAAGAATAACAGCCTTTCTGTTAGTCACTGGGATTAAGCACTGCCTACAGCACATTAGCTAATGAAATCAGGTAAGCATCTCCATTCAATGAGCATCCATAGTGGGGAAGAAAAGCAGATGGGGCAACTACTCTTGCCTTCATGGCCACAGGCTCAGAAACCATCTTGAACATTTAAATCCCAAATCATCAGGAAATCTGGGAAATTTGGGAGGACCCAAGGGAAGGAGGTCCTTAGAAGCAGTGTGCACAAAAATCTTCATTATAAAATCTGCAATTCAAGTTCTGTTCTTGATATTGCTTCCTTGTATGATCTTGGGAAACAGCATGATTTAGAGCTAAAGAGAAACTTACATTTAGAATAAAGCTGGCTTATTTTTCAAATTAGAAAATGGAAATCAAATGCTCAATACATGTTTGATGAATGAATTAATGAAGTCCAAATTGTTGATATTTTGCATCATGTATTGTATATTTAAAAAAAAATCTGTTTGTTTGTTGTTTGTTTTCATTAACTTTACTATTGCAGGCATCTTTAGGAGTCAGTTGTGATCCATGGGGAAAAGGGCCAGGGGAGAAAGCTCAATATCTGAGATACTGATATTCTTCAAAATCAGTCCCCAAACTCTGGTCTATGATACCTGATTCAAACTAAACTTGCATTGTAGAAATAACCAGACCTGAGTAAATCTTAAAATGAATCCTTTTGCACAAGGAGAAGGCTTTCTTAAAATGGCCATCGCTGGTTCAAATCATCTTAGAGGATGAAGGATAATAATTTTCACCTTCCAATTCTGTATTTCCAGGTTGGTATTTTAAAAACAAAGTTAGCTTATATATACATAAAGTAAACTTGCTAGTGTTAACATAATTTTGAAAGCAAAATTGTCATCCCTCAAAAAAAGTTAATAGTTCTATTATTCAAAATTTAATTGAAAAAAATAAATTATATATAAGCTTACTATGCAATCAATCTGTATCAGTGGAGGATTATTAAAAAAACATGTGAAATAAAAAACACATGTTCTCTTCCTTTAGAAGTCAAATCTTATAGTGAAATGTGAAATGCAAGACTTAGAACACACACAAAGATTAACAAAATGGTTAGCAACAATGTCAGGTACTGATTATGTCATAAGATAGCATATAATTAATTAATAAATTAGTAGTTTTGACAACAAGTACTTTCTGGGTCATAAGAAGATGAGATCACTGTGGTCTGAATTGATCAGGACAGATTCAAGGAGAATAATTTAACCAGGTCTTAAAGGATATGTAGATCTTCACTAAGTATATGTGTTACAGAAAGTCATTTCTAGCAGAGGCAATGATATAAACATGAAGATATGAAAATGTACTATACTCAAGGGACAGTAAAGAGATGAACTGAGTGTTGATTTATGAATGTGTAATTCTGATGGAAAATAAGAGAACTTTGGAAGAAGAAAGTAAAAATTATTACCACATTCAGTTGATTTTCCACACCCCAGCATTTACTATATACTTGTAGAATGGACCCATGGATTCACGATCCATGACCCCATCTCCTATACCAACCTATTTCCCAAAAATATTTGATCACCCACATAGCCCATCAGGTCAGGGGAAGTGGACCACAATACCATCCCTCAGTAATGGATTCAGGCATCCAGGCTTCAGCTAATTCGTGCATGGTTTTCCCATGCATGATCCTGACAGAAGAATGCTAACCAAAGTTATACCAATTAGACTAAGGGAGAAATTCTATCCCAAGATTTAAGGGTAGGATTTGATACAAAAAACATTGTCCTAGTCCTTGTTTGATGCTGTTTAAAAAAAATAAACAAATGAACATGATGAAAGCAAGTTTCAGTCCAAAACATATACACAAAATGCAACAGAACTGAAAACATCAAAGCAAAGAGAAATATGGACCCTACTCAACTTTATTCTGTCAGCCACATAAACTTATATACCACCTCAATTTTTATGCTGTTTTGAATTGAAATTCTTGCTACTTGCAGACTAAGATCTAAATTTCTTCAGGAATTTTAATGGAACTACCACTGTCAATAGTAAATCAGGCTGAAATGAAAAGCTTCTTATCACCGTGGTTGAATCAAAAGACAGGGTAGTAGGTAATGTTTTTCTAGAGCAATTTTGCTAAGAAGCTATGACATGTAACAAATTAAATCAACCAAGAAATCAACTGGGAAATAAGAAAAACTGACTAATTTTCATAGCACACTGCATAGTCCCCTTACTCTATGATGACCAAACCCTAACCACAAACTTCCTGATTGACAGAACTAACACAGGTCCTATTCTTTTTCATGCCTTATTGTGTGAAAACCTACTCTATATCCTAAGCCCTAGTTAGTTGACCTGGTTCTTGATGTTGGGTTCTAATTTTTGGCTCACTCAGGTAAGAAAGACCCTCTACTGAAATTGTTACAACTAGGAGATATCTTTTGAACTGCTTAATCAGTTTCATAAACTATACCACAGATAAATACAACTTTGGTTAAGTTAAGATTTCAACTAGTGACATACTTCACCTGTCCATTTAATTGATGACTGGAGTATATTCATTAGCTCTGTAAAATCCTAGTGGCTCTCAACAGCAAAGATCTATTTCCTGCTCACATTGCATACCAGCACAGCAAATCTCTTGATCCAGGCTACTTGGGATCTTGTTTGGCTCTGAGGGCTTCCTTCTAGGATCAAAATGTTAGTGAAACCCCAGTGTCTTTCAGAGTTTCTGCTCAGGTCTGATATATGTGTCATGTCTGTCCAAATTTATTGGCCAAAGCTAGATTTATGGCTGGTCCCAGCATTAAAAGTGCAGTGAAAGTACTGCAAGTAGAAATGCATAATCTTCCTGCTTGAAGGCAACATGAAGAATTGGAAGCAATAATACAGTTATTCTTTTCATGATCATTGAAAAACTTTGATATATCAGTCGATATAATGGAGTTACGAGTAAAACTATAAGAACGATTTGCCTCCTTTCTTCAAGGGGTTAAAAATTTAGTAGTAAGATTATCTAAATAGCTATAGAAAAGAAGAAAAAAAAGTGATTTTAATGAATCTTTGAACTTTAGCCACCAATATTGTGGGTGTGCTGCTCAAAAGTATACAAATTATCACTACTAAAAATTGAAGTTAGACACCTTGATTGCTATCACTAAAAAATAAAGGGGAAGAAAAAAAAACAATAAAACAAAACCAAACCTCTGGATTCTCTCCCAGTCAAGTTCCTCTTGTTTTTAATTACTGATGACTAATAGCACAAGTGATTGACTAGTATGGCAAACTTCAACAAGGTATAGCTTTTAAAAATATATGGGGCACCTGGGTGGCTCAGTCAGTTAAGCATCTGACTTCAGCTCAGGTCATTATCTCACTGTGAGTTCAAGCCCCACATCAGGCTCTGAGCCTAGAGCCTGCTCAGATTCTGCATCTCCCTCTCTCCTCTCTCCTACCCTCTCCTGCTCATGCTCTGTCTCTCTCTCAAAAATAAATCAGCATTAAAAATTTTTAATAAATAAAAATATATTTTTTTAAATATAGCAATCAATTAACCTTAAATATCTTTGGGAATGCACAATTCAATCCAACATAAATAATAAACTGAAATATTTTAAATAACTGTAAACAGTCCCAACCATCACATTCCTCTACCATGGAAGGTGTTCTAGTTTGTGTTCTGAAGTTGAGTTAAACTGAACTGGTGTTATCAGTAACATAATAGACATCATCCATGACTTATGAAATGGTTCAACAGTACTGGTCGATAACTTAATTCAGCCCAACAAAGGTCAATGCATTCAAATCCATCAATTGGAGTTGTATACAACCAATAAACAAAACAAGCAGACCAACTGTTAGGCTATACTTTTAATCTACTGTATTAACTCGGGCTGGAGATAGAGAAATGACTTTTTTCCCAGTGTCAGCTCCTGACTGTTCCTGCTTTCCCTGCCAAGTCTACCTACTGAAAGTCTATCAACTGCTGTCTTAACTTTGCCCAATCCCCAAACTAATTAGAAGAACTCAGTCTGACTGATAAACTTTTCTTCCTGAATAGTAAGAGTGACAATAGTAGTCTGATATTTCCACTTTTGAATTCTGGAGAGTCTCAGGTAAACTCCCTCCCGTGGATGGATGCCAAAATTACCATTTGGCTAAACATTATGCCTTCTCAGGAGCTTCTACCTGTTACCCTGGTACCCACACTAGCAACTTGCTACTGTCAGAGCCTGTCCCTACAGCCAACATGTTCTGACCTTGAAATAATCTGTTATTTCTCTTAATATCTTCTCTTTGAAGATAGACTTTGACTTTGGTATACTTCCCTGCAATGGGGCTAAGGAGTGTTTCTGATATTGAGAACTACCCAGACATTCTGGGCCCATGCTTTCCACTACTACCAAACAGTGGTGCTGTTGGCTTCTGACACTGGACGAGAATGACTACCATCTCCTACCTTCTCACATCAAAGCCTGAGCCCCACTTGACTATTTTGATTGAATGAAGCCTCTGTCCAAATCATTTCTCTTCTTACCTTCCTCATATTACCCAATGATCTGTATTACTCCTTTTTTAAAACCAGAGCTCCAAGTATGTCTCAGTCTAGGACTGTGCAAATACTGATACTCTACTTTCACACAATTCCCTAAGTGAAGTGACTGAAAGGAAGGCATCAGAATTCTAACTTCTCTTTGAACTCTATCTAGAAATATACACAGAAATGGGTAATGATATCTAGAAGTATAAATATATAAAAATGAAATACCTAGAAATGGGACACCTAAAAATGGGATAAAGGAGGCATGTATTTAGCTTTGGTAGATATTACCAAACAATCTTCAAAAGTGTTTGTTCAATTGAAACACTAGCAATGTCAACAATTTCCATTTCATATCCTTGTGAACCCTTGGTGTTGTCAGTCTTTAATTTTCATCCTTCCATAAATATGGTTTTAAAATGGATTCCCCCTAATGACTTATTTCACATACTTATTGGATTGTTATTACTACTTTTTTGTAAATACCTCTTCATGTCTTGTACATATTTTTAATCAGGTTGTGTTTTCTTTGCTAATTTGAAGATCTCTCTCTCTCTCTCTCTCCATATATATACATGTGCACATATATTATAGTAATGTATACACAAATATAATATTATATACATTCTGAATATTATTCCTTTTTGGATATATTTATTATTAGTAGTAGTAATATTTTAAAATATTTATTTATTTTTGAGGAAGAAAGACAGACTGTGAGCAGAGGAGGTCGAGAGAAGGAGACACAGAATCCGTAGCAGGCTCCTCCAGACTCCGATCTGTCAGCACAGAGCCCGATGTGGGGCTCAAACTCATGACCACAAGATCATGACCTGAGCCGAAGTTGGATACTTAACCAATTGAGCCACCCAAGCGACCCTAGATATATGTATTATGAGGATCTCCTCCTAGTCTGTTGCTTGCAGAATTTAATCTTTTGCAATGTGACTACAGCTTAAAAAAAAAAAAAAAGAAGACCACACTTCTTTCTGAGTAATACACCAGAAACATTATACTAAGATTAACTCTGGCAATGCAAAATATGTTATTTCATATTTGTTATGATCATGAGGCTAGATGGAGACAGCTTCAGTTTTCATTTTTATTCTGTCTTGTGTAGTTTCGTGGCTTTATAGAAAGAAAATCCTTCTGTAAATAAATGCTTGACAATGAGGGCCAAAGTCCATGGAAGAAAAGAGAGATGCCAACACAGGAGTTTGAAAATCCCCTGTGTCCTCTGCATAAGTAATGAACAGAAAAAGACTCCACAATGAAAACAGAGACCAGGGCACCTGGGTGGCTAAGTTGGTTAAGCGTCTGAGTTCAATTCAGGTCATGATATCATGGGGTTTGTGGGTTCCAGCCCCGCATTGGCTTTGTGCTGTCAGCAGAGCCCACTTTGGATCCTCTGTCCCCGTCTCTCCCTGCCCCTCCCCCATTCCAAATCTGTCTTTCTCTCTCTCAAAAATTAATAAACATTAAAAAATAAAAAAAGAATGGGGCACCCAGGAGCTCAGTCAGTTAAGGGTCTTGACTTCAGCTCAGGTCATGATTTCACTGTTCATGGATTTAAGCCCCGCATCAGGCTCCACGCTGACAGTGGGATTCTCTCTCTCTCCCTCTCCCTCTCCCTCTCTGTCTCTGTCCCTCTCCCACTTGCTCTTTCTCTCTCTCAAAGTAAATAAAATTTTATAAAAATTTTTAAAAAAGAAAAAGAAAACAGGTATCACAATGGGTTCAGGGTGTATGACCAACAGGCACCTGGAGGATTTAGAAGGAGGCTCAGGTCACCTTTCTCAAGCTAGAGTAAGATGTGAGCTTATCTAAAAAAGAGCAAGAGCCACCTCTGCTGATTTCCCCCCTTTGGGGAGTTGTGAAAAGTCTGATAAAGCATTGTTCTTCATTGTCTTCTGGACTTTTGTGTGATGACTATTTAATAATAGGCTACTTTTTAAATTTTTTTTAATAAACTGCACTGTTCCTGCAATCTACTTCCACTCATTTGAAGGTTAAGGACACAGTAATGCGCCACATGTAGAATAACATTGGATCTACTTAATCTACATGCTTTGAAGGATATTTCATTCTGCAAAGTATTAAATGCATACCCAAGGCAGACAGGAGCGAAAAATCTAAAGCCTGATTATCTGCTTCCCAGGGGCTACCACTGTAGGAGGACACGTGCATGTCTATCATGCCTATGATGCTTTCTGATAGAGACTCCCAGTGCTCATTATATTCTCTAGTGTGGTGTTCTTCATATGCCATCCTCCACTCTAAAACAGAACACAAAGAAGAGGAGGATTCAAGGCAGGCATAACAAATGCCCTTTGGGTTTGTGATTTTAAAAAGGCATGTGCCCTGGCTGAAGACCAGACAAAGAACAGCAATATGACCAGATGAAAAGGCTTTGCTGGAGCACATTAAGTGACACGATAGTCACTAAACTCTTACAAGGAAAACAAATAGGGCAGGCATGCCACAGACGTGGACTTGCTTTCAACATTGGACTATCACGTGTGTTTCAAGTTGAAAAGATTCCAACCTTGCCATAAAAGCTTTTCTTACATGAGGTGAGCTACCCATGCTGCTGACTTAGGGACCAGCACTTTTACATGTAAGCACGCTCACACGAAGTTCAAGTGGATGAGGAGGGAAAGCAAACAACAAAACTTGTTTTTAGGATTCAAGTTGAACCATCTGTTGTTAATGATTAGATCTTCAGCTTCCAATTTTCGTTTGAATGTTATTGCTCATTTCTAGTGGGGCACTGAGCCGCTGCTTTCCCCTGTATGTGGATTCTAAGTAAAATACAGCCTAGATCGAAAGACTGTTAGAAGAAGAAATCATGCTTAATGATGTCAGGCAGACTCTCCATTTGTCCTGAAGAAAAGTCAAGGGCCCAAGTCAAGAAGGAGGTCAATTACTGACTCAACATGCCGTTAGGGTCATGGGTGTACTCTGTGGGGCTCAGTTTGCCCAACTGAAAATGGCAATTGTAATTCTGACTTCCCAGGAGCTGACGCTAAACAAGGATTAACTATTGTTTTCCTTTCACTTTAGATAAGAGACTCAATTTTGATGCAAAGTTTATGAAACTCAATTCAGGTTTCCTCTGTGGTAATAAACAGGTTGTTGGGATAAATGTTTCTTTCCCGGAGGGTTTTATGTCTCTGTAATTGTGGTTTGTGGAAGTATTCTAAATCACCATTTTTCATAGATCGTATTCACCATTTGGAATTGGTTGTATTGATTGCAGGTAATTATAATTGTATTTTCTGTGCTGCATCATCTATATATGGGGGACCTGTGAAATTACATGATCTAAGAATCTGAACATAATGAGAGAATATGTGTATGTCTGTATAAGAAATTGTGTGCGTATTTGACTTAAACTCCCTCAAATATTGCATCTCTCTCTACATAAATGTGTATGTGTATATACACATATATACACATACCTATATGTATTTAATATGAAAATAATCCTCTAGCGGCGCCTGGGTGGCTTAGTCGGTTGGGCGTCCGACTTTCGCTTAGGTCATGATCTCGCGGTTCGTGGGTTCGGGCCCCGCGTCGGGCTCTGTGCTGACTGCCAGCTCAGAGCCTGGAGCCTGTTTCAGAGTCTGTGTCTCCCTCTCTCTCTGACCCTCCCCTGTTCACGCTGTCTCTCTCTATCCTAGAAATAAATAAAAATATAAAAAAAAAGAAAATAATCCTCTAAATTTGCCCCATCCGCGTGTGTGTATATGTGTGTGTGTGTGTGTGTGTGTGGTGTTAGAACTCTATCCTAATTATTTATATAAACATATCTACACACACACACACACACACACACATTGAATATTAGTTAAATTCAGAATGCCCAGAATTCAGAGAACTACTAATTACTATTACTAGTTTAGGTATTTTGAGAATAACAGATTTTCAAAGTACTTACAACAGTAAAATTATCCTGGCCCTTTTTGGAACTGTGTCCCTTAATTCAGCCAGTCTGGTTAACAATAAAGAGCACATAAATACTGAATAAAGAATCTGGAGGTAAAGTGATTTGGAGGATGACCTCTAACATTTGACACCAAATTCTAAGATTACATGATTTCATTTTAATTCTTTGATAATTCAAGTATTTACATTTCTGTGTCAGGGCATCTGTGAAGTTTGCAATGATAGTAGTAAAATACTGAGACATTGACTTTTAAGTATTTGCTGACTCATTGAGCAGACAATAACAAGCGACTCTAAAATAAAACACCAAATGCCAGCAGTAAACAATAGTGGAAATGTTGAGATGGCTAGAATTCCCAGCCTAATTGGCAGAAATGTGCATTAACAACTGCAGATATTTGAGATTGTAATCAGACTGAACTGGGAAAAAATCAGGTAATATTTCTTAGAGGAAGCAAGAAGGAAGTGAGGTCTTTAAGATCAAATGGAATGGGGCAGGGCAGAAGACATACCCGTACTATCTCTTAGTTATAAAAACCCACTCTGGTGCAATTTTGAAAGATAGACTGTATCACCTACCCATCACTGGGTTGCTGACTTAGGCTGGTATCCATACACTTCTCTGCTCTCACTTTCCTTAAGAAGATATTGATAACTTTCTTCAAATCCCTCAACCTGTTATCCACTCTCTCCTGTTCTTACTCTAAATGAATTGCATTGTATCCAATCTTTTCATGCTTCTTTGTTCCCGAAGGTAAATTCAGACTTCCTGTCAAAATAGTCTTCCTTAGAGTAAAATGTGAGGAATAAGACATTATTTGTTTATTTGGACATACTCCATGTAATCTACTATTATGCACTTAAAATTTGAACAGAATGGAATCATGAGAAATTCCTAAGGAATTTTTAAGAAAATTCACAAACATCACAGAGATCTCTGATCACAAAATAACCAATTAAAAAAAAAAAGAGGATCATCAGATACTTTGTCCACATGTTTCTAAACATAATTAACAATTCTTGTATATTCTAATTTATGAGTTAAGAATGTCCTGCTATCACGTATTAGTTAGTATGTTCATTGAAAAATAACCAAGTTAAGGTTGGTTAAGCAAAAAGCAGACTTCATTAATGCATAGAAGGCACCATGGGACACAACGGCAGACATAGAGTTGTGTCCCAGGAATGCCCTTGGCCAAGGGCTTGAGGTTTTCTGACTACTCTCGGCACCCCTCTCATATCTGCTCTGCTTAATTTGCCTTCTGCACCATTCTTGCCCTGGACTGTCTGGTTTTTATCCCAATCCACCTAATAGAAAAAGACTGGTAATACCCCTATGGTTTTATCTTCTCTGTTCAAAATAAAGCCACATGGAGACAGGAGTTTCATAGGCCAATTCCAGATCCTCTCAGAAGAGAAAGAATATTCAACTCTAGCTTTAACCAGATGTTCACTCCTGGACCAAGCACATATATCCATGGGAATGATGTTCTCTGTCACAAAAAGAGCCACCAGCAGTCCCACTGTTGTAACCCTGTGGATAGGGGTTGATGGAAGATGACCAGAGGGGAGAAAATAAGCCCAGGAAAGCAAATCTTCTTTTGTAACTTAACTTACAAAAAAAGGTTAACAAAACACCGACCCTTCCTTACTACTTCAGCTATTTGCCTACCTCACTCATGTTGTGCCCTAGCAAAATGAGACAATGATTAGGAACTACACCAAACCAGAGTGTGAAGAGTGAATTAAAATCTTCAGACTTGGCCTAGCAATGAGGCTCGGGCATAACTCTAATGTCTGCCTGTAACTAGAAGCTGCAACTCATTGCATTCTAGAACAGTGATTCTCAACAGGATTCCCTGGACAGGTAGGATCAGCATCTCCTGCATCATCTGAAATGCTAATCTCAGACTCTAACTAACCTCTAGTTACAGGATGAGAATCTCTGGGGCTGGGCCCCACAACCTGTGCTTTAATTTATTTAACCAGCCTTCTAGGGGATTCTGATGCCTGCCAAACTTTGATGAGCACTCTTCTAGATTCAAGACTCTAGAGTATTTTTTTTTTCAATCTGGTTCTGAAATGCAAGTCAAATAAAGAGGTTTTAATAATACAAAGAAAAGAACAGGATTAAATGGATGTCCTGAACTTGTTGAAAGAGGGGTCAGACTGGCTAAAATTAACAACTCAGAAACAACAGATGTTGGTGAGGATGCAGAGAAAGGAGAAGATTTTTGCACTGTTGGTGGAAATGCAAACTGGTGCAGCCGCTCTGGAAAATAGTATGGAGGTTCCTCCAAAAGTTAAAAATAGAATTACCCTACAACCTAGCAATTGCACTACTAGGTATTTATCCAAAGGATATAAAAATGGTAATTTGAAAGGGCAAATGCACCCTAAGGTTTATAGCAGCATTATCAACAATAGCCAAATTATGGAAAGAGCCCAAATATCCATTGACTAATGTACAGATAAAGAAAATGTGGTGCATATGTATGTATGCATATGTGCACACGCATGTACACACATAAACACACACACACACACACAATGGAATACTACTCAGTCATCAAATGGAATGAAATCTTGCCATTTGCAACAATGTGGATGGAACTAGAGTGAATTATACTAACAGAAATAAGTCAATCAGAGAAGACAAATATCATATGATTTCAAGCATATGTGAAATTTAAGAGACACAACAGATGAGCATAGGGGAAGGGAAGGAAAAATAAGATACAAACAGACAGGGTGGGAAACCCTAAGAGACTCTTAAATACAGAGAACGAACTGAGGGTCACTGGAAGGGAGGTTGGTGGGGCAATGCAGTAAATGGGTGATGGGCACTAAGGAGGGCACTTGCTGAGATGAGCACTGGGTGTTCTGTGTAAGTGATGAACACTGGGTTCTATTCCTGAAGCCAATAGTACAACACTGTATGTAAACTAACTTGAATTTAAATAGATTTTCCTAAAAGAGAAGATGGTAACTTTTGTCACAGGGATAGTTGCAAATGTATGTACTCTACTGACTTAAAGGAATTCTTCAAATGATTCTGAATTTAATCATTTCTCTCTACAAACATTTGTCTCTTCCACATATCAGGAATTCAGAGTGACTGGAGCTAGAAAGATAAGATATTGGAGCCCTAGCCTCAAGAGCTCCTAAGTTTGGTGTCATGAGACAAATGACAGAGAGAGGGGACAGCAGACCTGGACGATGACAATTAAATTGCAGCCTAATTCTGGCAATAACAGAAATGCCTATGGCAAAGAAGCAGTTCAGAGAAGCTGCCCAGAAGAGCTGGCATCTGGGTAGCAGAGAGCAGTGAGCAGAGGTCAAACTGACGTCAGGTGGAGAGCTTCATGTCAGGAAGCAGGAACATAGTGAACAGAAGAATACAACTTTCAAAATGACATTTGAGAACTAAGGAAAATAATGCTTCTGGAGAGGAAGCTACTGACTTTTTTGGAGTCAGATGACAAAGGCCTTGCCTATTACCCTTAGAAGATGACGCTAAATGTGCTTTTTGCTTTTCTCAGGCAGACAGGATGCCCTGCTGTCCACACTCTCATAGGGGTCATACTTTCTGTTGACTCAACACCACTCTTATCAGACATTAGTGGTGCAAGTGCAGGTGAAGGTACTGGTCTTGGCCCTGAACTATTGAGAACTCAATGGAACGAGTGAATGTTTCCACCTAGCATAAGCTCTGTAACTTCCGTTCCCTTGGTTGAATCATGATTTCAGAAAGAGAAGCCAAGTGCTGAACTCTTCTGTATTTCTGGAAAAGCTTTCTGCAGGCATGCCCTACAGGCAGTATTGAGCAAGGCTTCGGAACAGTGAAGGTGGATTCAGGCAACCTTACGCTTGTCTTTATAGAGCAAAATGGCTGAAGAACAAACAGCCACGGAGGTGATTCTAAACCACACCATGAACTAAGAGAACATGTGGGGGCCTTTTTAAGCATCTGGGTTTCAAATTATATTTAGTATTATTTGACATAATAATTTATGTATAATAATTTAGTATATCAAATCACACCCTTGAGAAAAGGTAACAATATATTTTACAACTTAGATTCCGTCAAACTACCAAAGCATACAAAAAAGAAATGGCATGTAAAAGACACAAGAGTATCAACACAAACTGATGGAAAAATAAATGAGTGAAGAAAAGAATTCTATTGTCTCTTATACACACACACACACACACACACACACACCCCTCATATTTGAAAAAATATAGTTGAAAATAAATGCAAGTTAACCTAGAGAGAAAAATGAAATTGCTACATAAAAATTAATTGGCTTGACTCATATTTCTCTATTAAAATATTCATTAACGGCAATTGCAATCAATTGATTTATTGCTTTGCATACACAATCATCTGATCACCCATATAAATTAATTTTAATTGTGAGTTTCATAATCCTCCCCCCACCCCAAGATACCATGGACACCCTCGGTATGTGCATGTATCTATTCACAGGCAGTGCTCTTACTTGCTTCCACTTCCAGCTACAGACTGGGAGAAAGGAAAGGGACTGATATCTGTAACAGGATTTAAAAGAATAGAAATCTACCCTTTCCCTGACCTGGGAGAGAAAATCGGGACTTTCCCAAACCTAGGGTTACATCCCCCACCCTCTAGTGCCCCCACATCCACCCTAGAAGGGCAATTCAGTTTACTTATTTTCTGAGATTTAACATCAGGCTGGTGAGATTCAAAATGTTTATGCTCCAAGCAAGAGAACCTTTTTCATTGTTTGCCAATCTGTGTCAGATTTAATCTAGATCTGTAAACACTAGTACATTTTCGATTCTGATGCAATTTCCTTAAATTTACCCTACAGAAGAGGTTTTGTGGTTGTTGTTTCCTTCTTTCCTTTTCTTTCTTTTTTTTTTTTCCTTTTTGGTAATCTAAGAGTAAAAAAATCCCTGAACCAATTGGTCAATCGATTAACAAATTAACTGCTAAATAATGGATTGGGGCCTGTCGACATGGTGACAGGGTGCCCGGAATAAAATATGTCTCTACAATACTCCTTTGAACACAAGCCTAACAAAGCAACACTTGCTTTTCCTAACTAGTTTACACAAATGCCTAGAAACCAAATAGAAAAACATGGGCTGATAATATTTTATCATTCATACAAGCTGAACAGGAACGGGCATTACATTGAGAAATGAACAAAACTCGTTTTCTTTCGAATTAAATTTTAATGTAGCAGAACTTTACATGATCCTTTGAACATAAATAAATGCAGGAAGACAACAAAATATTTTCCACTGCTAATTATACCATTTATACTGAACATGGTGTAAAAGTACACAAAAAATAATGTTACTAAGTAGACAAAAAAATGAGAGTAAAGGGGATTGGAGGAGGGAGGGAGGGTGACAGAACCATATAATGAAGTTTGTGTTATGTAAGAATTATCCTCTACAATGTTTCAAGTCGTGGTTATTTACTTAAAGGCTTTTAGTCTGGAATAATGATGATATGAATAATCATCAGAAGCCAAAGCTGTAGCTTAGAAACCTAGTCAGAAAGGATGTAATATGGAAAAAAGAAGCTGTATATTAAAAGGAGGACATTTAGGACTGCTCTTTACTGATAATATTCACACAACTTTCGCAAAGAACATCACAGAGGAGAACAGGGCTCTCTCCCCAACTTGCATTCTCCATTCATTGGGGGTTGTTCATACTGATGGTCTTGGGGGATGCTTTGGATTTAGGTTAGAAGCAATTTTTAAATGTCCAGTGTGGAGGATTTTCTCAGACTCTGGGTTTTCCAGCCGTGCTCACACAATACAAAAATCAGTTGACTGTTGGAGACCCAGGTTGTGAAACAGATGAATGGCTTGCTCAGTAGAAAAAAAAAAAACCTTAAAAATATTTCCTTCTCTATTAAGTTTGATTCTTTTTTATTGAGTAACGGTTACTACTATACCTGAAGCTCTGATTCTGTGTCTGTGGGGTAACTTGGTGGCGTGGGAGTGGTCCTGTAAAATAAATAAAGGCACACATCACCCACAGAATCACAAGGAATATATTGAGAGATAAAGTAATAAAATAATAAAATGAAGTAAATATTGATTTCATTTTGGTGTTTGTTGAGTGTGTAGGGTAGAGGATAGAAAGTGAACAAGTTTTGGAATAATAAGATTTAGAATTAAATATTAGCTCTCAATAATTGTGCTTCCCATGAGAATAACTAGATTACCTCAATTGTGTGTGTGTGTGTGTGTGTGTGTGTGTGTGTGTGTTTGAAAGTAGTGGGATGTGAATAAGAAATTGCAGAATTACCAGACAGAACAGAGGGGAGTGCTGAGCCTGGCATTTAAAGCCTGTCTTCCATTAAAGGCATTTTCCAGGGGAGCATGGGTGGCTCAGTGGGCTAGGCATCCGAATTCGGCTCAGGTCATGATCTCGTGGTCCATGGGTTCTAGCCCCACATCCGGTTCTTTGCTGACAGCTCAGAGCCTGAAGCCTGCTTCAGATTCTGTGTCTCCCTCTCTCTCTGCCATTAAAGACATTTTCCAGTTCTGGAATGAATGACTAAAAGGTTGAGAGGTAGAGCTAAACTTTTGAAAGTCTTTCAGGACAGCAAAAAGTAAGATATTGTGTGTGTGTGTGTGTATGTGTGCGTGTGTGTATGTGTGTGTGTGTGTGTGTGTGTGCGTGTGTGTGAGCGTGTGTGTATAAAGGACAAAACTAACCTAAAAATATCTTGAGAATCAGGTCAAAAAAATGGGAAAGAATCAATAATCAATATCAGAAAACAGAGAACACCAATACAGATTTCAAAAATATAAAAATGATCACATGTAAAGATGCTATAAATACATTTGTGCCAATATATTTTTAAAATTTAGATGAAATGAAAAAATCACAGAAAAATACAAACCACACAAACAGACATAAGAAGTGCTTTAAGAAAACTCAAAATTCAGATGGCCTTATAATTTAATTCCAGCAAATACTTAATAAAAAATGTCTGACTTCTTAATAGGACTCAAAAAGCTCTATGCTAACAGAAAATATTGATAAATTTGATTAAAAGACATTATTAAAAGATTACAAAGGCAATCTACTGCATGGAAGATGATAAACGAAGAAGAGTTTGATTTTATAGTATATTTAAATATCCAAAATATATCCTACAAATCAGTAAGAACAATACTAACAATCTAAAAGAAAGACTAATAGGGATTTAAATCGGTATTTCAGAAAAGAGAACATAGAAATTAAAAAAAAGTGTTGAACCTCATTAATGTAGGAAAATGAGAGTTAAAATCAAAATGAGAGACTTCTGTGTTCTTATATAAAATCTAAAATGAAAAACCGATCTGGCACATATGGAATTCTCCCATAGTGCTAGTGGGGGAGTGTAAATTAGCACAAATCCTTTGTCAAACTTTTTGGCACCGTCTGGTAAAATTGGAAATGCATGTTCTCTGCAACTTGGCAATTCCACTACTAGGTATAAACCCAGCAGAAATCAGTGCATGCCTGTAACAAAACACATATATAAAACATGCCTGGAGCAGCATTTTCACAAAGTGCTGAAAACAGGAAATAGCCCAAACATCCTTCAATGGTAAATGGACAAATATCTGGTGATGAAGTCACACAGTGTAATAATAGGCAACACAGACCACAAATGGACCATAGCTACACCCCACAACATGATGAACCTCACAAATATAATGCTGAAGCAGAGACTCCAGGCACAAAGGAGTTCATGTTGCAAGATATGATCCTTATACATATTAATACATAAACATACAGAACTTAACTATCATGTTTACTGATCTAAGCTTGTGTGATAGAATGATAAAGTGACTATGTAATAAACATCAGGCTAATGGTAACCTCTAAAGACAAAAGGTAGAGTAATTGGGAGGGATATAGGGGCTTTGGGGTATGAGTACTCTTCTATCTCTTGACTTGATCTGTGTGATAGTTCCATGGATGTTTACACTATGATTAAGTATATCATATTGTGATAAAACTATTCATGTTTTGAATGACTCTCTGTGTATTATAATTCACATATATACACAATTTAAAGAAAAAAATAAATGCTTTATATGGTGGAAAGCTCTGTGAACCTTGGATTTCTCCTGTATAATATGGTGATAGCAAAGACTAGACCCAAGGTTTTCAGGAAACGTGAATAAGATAAATTACCTGACATACGGCAAACAATCAATGCTATAAAAACTAATTATTCATATAGGTGAAGAATTCTTCTTATTTGTGAAAATGAAAGGGGAAAAGAGTTGAGTTAAGGTATAGGCCAAAAGATGGGTAAAATTTAGACCTCTTTCATTTAATTTTCAAACCTGGTTATTGCAGTCAAGCACATGGTTAGATGAACATCCATCAGGAGCATGTGAAGGGGGATTCCTGTGTTAGATAGAAATTGTATTTGGAAGACATTCAAGATATTTCACAAGGGAAATAATGCTCACATGGAACATGAAAAGTTACCTAGATGCCAATTCTAACACAAGAGCCTGAAAAGAGAGTTTTGATCTAAGATCTTGATACTTTATTTAGCGACTGGGGTGGGGGGGGGAGGCAAAAATTTGGGAGTTATCCAGTTACCCTTGTCTTCTCTCTTTATCTCATCTCCTGCATTCAATCTATCAGAAAATCCTTTTGCGTTACCCTTAAAATATACTCAGAATCCATCCATTCTCCCTATTTCCACCCTTCCCCAACAGTATTTTAATTTAATGCTTTGTCTAATTGCTCTCTACATGTTTTTCCTTTGATCCCTAGAGCTGTTCTTCAAGCAACAAAAAAGTAACCCTTCAAAAACAAAGCTCAGAATTGGTCCATTCTCTTCTTAAACCTGCCTAAAGGGACAACACAAAGGACCTCACATGGTCTACCAGAGCCGAAGAGATTCTGTCCCACAGACCTTCACCACCCCTGCACCCCCCCCACACACACATACATACTTTTTTCTGTCCAAGGCCGAACCTTCTTGCTATTCCTCAGGAAATGCCTAACATACTCTTTCCCCAGAGTTTCACCCTTACTGGTTCCCCACCAGGAATTTTCTTCCCCAGATACCTGCATCACTCATTCCCTCACTTTCTTAGCTCTGTCTCAGATTTCCCCTATTTCTTGACCACTCCATCTCAAGTAGCCAAGTCACCTTTATCTCACTATATCCCCCTTTACCCAATGAATTCTCATGCCCAGGCACTCTATGCATTTACTGGCTCACCTATTTATTGTCTGCCTCTAAGACAACAGGGAATTTTTTTTTTGTCCTCTGTATTATTGTGCCAATGCCTAAAATAGAACCCGGAATGTGGTGTGTGTTCCCCAAAATGTATTGAATAGAGTGAAGGTGGGGTAGATCTTAAGCTCTACACAAGAGTGCTATTAACAATTCATTTGAAAAACTGCCTTACCTTCAATTCAAACTCTCTACATTCTTACATAAGCTGGATAATTCCAGATTTACTTATTTCTGCTCAAGTCACCACATTTATACTCTACACACACACACACACACACACACACACACACTCACACACACCCTGTCTTTACCTAACCATATACAGATTTCTACTCAAAAGCAATAAATACCTAGGTAAGGTCTAAAAATGTTAATAGCTATTCAGATATTGCTGTCTCAAGAAGTGACCACTTAATGAATCACCACTACCAAAGGGGTCAATGAGGCCAGTCCCGGTTGTGTCATGTTATTTCAACTCGCCCACAAATGAGCACATTAATATTAACTGGCAGATTGCATATCTTTATATCTATGTAAAATTGATTTGGAGGAAACTACACAAGTGAGAGGTGTTAGAAAAGTTTCCACAGGCTGTCATCTTGCCAATTGGACTATTTTGCAATCATTACTCACATGATAGGAGAAAATCTGATTTCTTACTTTTTCTCTCCCTGATAACTTATTTGTTTGTTTGTTTGTTTGTTTTTACGATTAAAGCAATACTGATGTTGTGCTCCAGGAAATTTAGTTGATAAGCAGCTCCTAGGCTTAATTCAAAATCATTTGAGTAAACGGAAGGTACATTTCTAGGAGACAACTGTTCCTGTCACGCTGACCTAGGCGTTTCTTAAGCTTTGCCTTACCTAGAATTAGAAGATACTGTGTTTCTTGATTGGAATGGTGATGCTGGAGAAATCCTAGTATGCCCATTCAATAAACATTATGAAAAACTGTTCACAATTTCATAACTTAGAACATGAAGCACCCTCTGACCCCATATTCTGATTCTCATCCGTGAAGCTCCCTTCACTTTTGCTAAAAATGACAAGCTCCCTTCCTTCCAAACAGATGTGTTTCCAAACTCATTGGAGCACCAGGCTCAGAGGAGTTTCTCTTGGAGTAAGTCTGCCTATCTATTTCTTTTTGCTTTCTTGACTTCTTGCTTTCCTATCGTCCATTCCTCTTTCCTTCTTCTCTCCTATGTGACACATCTTTCACTTTATTCATTGCCCTTACACCTTTTTCCTTTTCTCCCCCATGTTTTCCACTAAGTCAATAAAGAAATATATAATAAAATGTATATTTGAAATAATAAGACTCTAATTAAAAAATCAGCCTCAAAGAAAGCTGAAAGGCAAAATATGAAGACCTTATATTAGACTGAGTTGCCAAGACTGAGGTCAAATTTGACTTTGAGATATCCTGAAATTAAAGTAAATATGAAAAAAAAACCAATTAAAAAAACAATTTTATAATATTGGTATGTTTTCTAAATATATAATGTTTAGCTATGTATTGTAGATAGGGTAAGAGTTAAAGCTATACATAACGCTCTATAACCTAGCCTTGAATCTTAAAAGAATTTTCATTGTGCTTTATGGAGCAAACCAATGGCTAATGTCAATGATGACAAATTTTTGGAGAACTGAATCATGTTAATCCTCTTTTCTTTGAGAGTTTTGACTCTCATCTGGGGAACACTTCAGAATTGCATGGGGAGGTCTATGTAAATTCGGGGCTCCAGGCCCTACTGAATCACAACCTTCAGGAAGGGTCATGCTTCAGTAACCTCTTATCTTTCTGGGAGTTTTTGAAGACCCACTTTCCAATGGAGTAGTTATAAAAAGACATATTTCTCTCCAGCTGCCATAGAGTTAAAACATGTAAGCTCTGCACCTGTGTTAAGGTATGGTGATGTTCTATTTGCTTATCAAAGGCATTGATTTCCGACTTTTGTGTGTGTGTGTGGGCACCGCTATCAGTAAGACAACTTGGCATGCATGACGGCATCGTATGTAGGTAAACGTCTCAGTGGCGACTTTGGTATGCATGGAGAGTGAGGTACACATAACCCTTAGCCCAGTCTGTCATGAACCAGGCTTGCTCTGAGAGACATCCTATCCCCTTTACTCAAACCCCTCATTTAACAACTGAAAAAAATCTTGAGTCCTACTAGATATTCCAGGACATACCCAAAGTCAAAAGAGTTCATGATAATAGGGCCAGGACAAAAACCCCAGGAGATCAGATTCTCAGCACATTGTCCTTGCCACTGCTCCGCACAGTCCCCATGAGCACCTGAGCACCCTTCCTCTGCCTGCTTCTTTCTCTCATGTTTCAACAGGAGCCCTGCTGTCTCTGGTGGTGCAGTATTGGCTGCTTTCTATGACCATCTCCCTTTGTTTCTTTTATTCTCCTTGCTCTTTGAACACACTTAGAGAAAATATGTATTTGTTCTCCTCATTTTGCATTTGTTTCTCTACTTCCTCAACTCTACCGGTGTGATTCCTGCTGCTATCTGTGACGGGCTTTCTTCTTCCCAACATTTAAAATATCTCTGTATAACTCAGAGAGCCATGCAAAAATTTTTCTATTGAAATTCAAAAGCCAACCAGGCTGACCTCATTTCAAAATAAGACCAAATCTCAAGCCATCTAGTTTTTATTCAAACTATTCTTTTACACAGTTTTATTTATTTATGTGAAAATATTTTTTCCTGTGGATATTTTGTAGCTGCATGAGGGATTTTAGAGTGTTAATGAGAAAGGGGCATGATAATGCCCTGTATTTGCATACCACTCCATAGCTTCAAAATCTTTCTACAAGATTCATTGCTCCTAGTAAGAGTCCGGGGAGGGTACTAGGGGAATCCTATGACCTTTCCCTCCCCATTTGGCAACGGAGTCTTTCAACAGGGATAAAGTGAGCTTCCCAAGGTCTCTAGTTATTAAATAAGCACATACACCTACGCATAAACAAGTTGACTCACACTCCCAATAAGTACTATTTACTAGGCATCTAGACATTATCGAAACATTATGAAGCCTGGACTATTTCTTATTGGGCCAGCTTTCTATGGCTCCCAGTCCACTTGAGGAATTCATCAAGCAGTATTTAGGTGTCAAGTCCTAGGAAGAGAAAAGTTAATAGTAGAATTACATGGTTATGATGTACTAAATTTGCTTTAACCTGCCTGTTCTAACAGAACCCCACTGTTGTTTACATCTCATCATCCTCAGATGACAAGGGGAACAGAACCTCTCTCTCAGCCCAGGAACTTTCTCTGACTTTGTATCTGGCAACTTAATTGATATTTTTATATCAGTGGTCAGGTTAAAAATGTGCTTCTGGGGTGCCTGGGTGGCTTAGTCGGTTAAGCGTCCGACTTTCGCTTAGGTCATGATCTCGCGGTTCATGGGTTCGAGCCCCGCATCGGGCTCTGTGCTGACTGCCAGCTCAGAGCCTGGAGCCTGTTTCAGTCTGTGACTCCCTCTCTCTCTGACCCTCCCCTGCTCACGCTGTCTCTCTCTCTCTCCTAGAAATTAAAAAAAAAAAAAATGTGCTTCTGACCCACCTGTAGTCAATGACACATGAGAGGAAATCTGATGAGGTTTTTTTGGCAAAGCTGTCCTTGCTCCTACAAAAAGAGTTATATAAAAAAACACGATCTCTCTCCTTCTTATTGTTGGTTTTACCTGTAAAGACTGGAACAGACGAAGCCATTTTCCTACGTGCCTGAGGGCACAGCTAATTTGCCACTAGTCTTTCTGTTACTTGCAGTCCAAGCACCCTAGCTGACTCTGTTAATTCTCTGTCTTTTTTCTGGGAGAATTCCTGTTCAGAGCTCTCCTGCCATGATCAGTGGTCAGTAAACATATGTATATCTATAGCCCATCCTTGGGGGCCATGAACAGAATTTTTAAAAATGTGTTCTTCTAATCAAATTCCCCTGGCAGGGATTTAGAATTCAGAAAATCAGGATGTTCAGCTATAAGATTCAGCTGAAATGTCAAATAAATTTGGGGATAAGAGAGCTAAGATAAATTGCCTTCATTCACACTAGAGTTACATGAGATTATAGACTATGAAAAATCAACAGTGGCTAGCCAATAGGAGTGAGAGTAAAGGCAGAAGTAACACACAGGGAGAGAAACATATGACATAGAGAAAGTGCCTAGCACACAGTAGGTACTCAACAAATGTGTTGATTTTTAATGTTGAATGTCACTTGTTTATATCTTTTACACAGTCTATTTTATGCATATTGCAAAAGTGAACTCTGGCATCTTAGACAATTGTTTCAACAATTTGATTCCTAATTTACCTCACCAAGTATTTCTAAAGGTAGTCCCCAGATTAGCAGTATTCTTCTTGGTGCTAAGGACAGTAATTAAAATTATTTTTTGAAAATGTACTGTAAAAACATGGTAAATAATTTCAATCTCACAATACCAAAAAACAGACAACATTAAAGATGAAATGTGCAGATAGACAATGGGTATCAAACATATCCATAAGATGACTAAAAATAGGTTTAAAGTAGCATCAAATGTAGACAAAAATGGGATGTTTTGTGATAAGATCAGACTTGTTAAAGAAGTAATAGCACACTAATTATGAAATGGGTTTAAAACATTGAAATTTAAAGTGTAAAAACTGCATCTGATATTCTAAATTGATGTGTATTTTGGGTTTAAATTATTCCTGTATAAAACCATTACCTCTGTCCCTACATATGCGGCAATAATTATATCTTTATATTGCTCTTAAAGGATATCTGAAGCAAGGACAAATAGAAAAAAGCTATAAAAACAGCATGACAATGTCCTTTTAAATTATGTAAACCTCATTTTATGTAATAGTGTCACTGAACAAATAATCAGTTGGTTGAGGAAGATAAGTGGCTGTAATTATTTATTCATTTTAATGTTTGTTATTAAGCCTTCCTTTTGCTATTTGTGGCCATTATATGATGAAAGATCAATACAAAGAAGATGAGAAAGTGCAGAGATGATGGTTTATTATCAGAGAGGAGAAAGGTAGGCAGATGCCTGGCTTCCTGCTGATAATCCCACTCTTCATCTCACAAATGTTTCTCTAGTTAACATTTTCCTTGGCTTGAAACAATACAGAAAGATAAGCAGCTGTCCAATTCCCTTTTCTGTAGGTCAGGCATCTTTCTTACCAACAGAATGGGTTTCATAAGGCAGTCTGTCTGTCCTGTCTCCTGTGGTACCCCAAGCACAGAGTGGCAACTAACATGTAATAAGCACTCTACGTATTTGCTGAATGAATAATAATTGAACAAGAAGCAGACTGAGAAACATCATATCCTATCCAGAAGATGTGAAATTCACATTAGCATTTTAAATGCCCCAAGAAGGCCTGCAGTAAAGAAGCCTGCTTAGTTTGTCTAAACTTGGTATGGCCAAATGATTTTTTTCCCACAGTCTATTATAGGTTATGCTTTGGCAAAGTACATCGGAAATATTTTTGAGACTATTTTTTCAATTGTGGCATGCTATTATTTTGATTTTCTAAAGAAATGCCTTCTTAGTTAGAACGTGTATTTTATTTCCAATCAGAAAAGTTACAGTCCAAACTGGCATGCTTAGCACATCACCAGTAATCTGGCTGGCAATTCCACAGAACAAATGTTTTAAATATTGCCTTCACTCCTCAGAAGAACTGCTATAAGAAAGTCTTGTTCCTAGGAAAGGGTATACCTAGAGACCGATTTTCAAGGTTTGAAGTATCTTTGGACACACACACACACACACACACACACACACACACACACAAGACGAAGAAACTCACATGATCACTTGAAACACAATGCCTGTATTAGTCACAAAGTCAAATGTGTCTATTATACTTAGTTGTCTGTCCATGTGGCTCTTTTATCAATCCCACTATCTATTTACTACCAGGTGTCTCCCCTTAAAGGAAGCATCATAACCATGCTTGGTTTCTATAATTCCTAATGCTGGTTATCTCTGGATATAAGGCTTATAAAGGTAATTTTGATTTTCTTTTACCTGTTTTTTTTTATGCTCCACAATTAGTATAAATTTTTTAAAAATCATTAAATACCAAATGTGCATCTTCTATCTTCATATATATAATAAACTAAAGCTATGGATTTAGGGTTACCCACACACATTGTATGGCACACAAGAGAGAATGATCCCAACCCTAGGCAGAGGATGCTACATAACTTTTTCCCACTGCTTTATATCCACCTCTCCTGAATAACTCTGCTCAAAATCCCTAACATTGATACAAAGAGAAATCAGCACACAGGCAAAACGATTACTCCTTTGGCAAAGGGACTGGTCAGATCTTCTCAAGTTCTAAATGGGAAAAAAAAATCTTTAAAGAAATGTTATTTTTCTAAGCATTCAAATTATTTTAATATATCATATTAGGACTTTATGGCAGCATTGAGGGCCTGGATGAGGTTCCCTGGTCACAAATTTATAATGGTCTCAGTCTGCCTTGATGTGTTATTTTGTTTTTAATCAGTTGCCTCAGAATTAAGGAAACCAGATGCATTCATTGTGAGCAAAGTCCAAAGACAGACATCTTAGGAAAAAGCAAAATGATGTTTCCATTTTAATGATCTCCTCTTAAACAAGGAAATTCGAAAAGATCTATCAATTAGACAACAAAACAAGTAAACCTATTATATTTATATATATATATATATCACTGTGATCTTGATGAGTCACTTAAATTTTCAGGGCCTCAGTTTCTTCCTCTATGATGTGGCAATGATAGTACTAATCTCATATGATTTTTGTGAGCATTAAATAACAATCTCTGTAAAGGTCTTATCTCTTATTTACTAAGCATTTATTATTATCACTTTTCACTTTTCAAAAAAAGTGTAAACTACTGCCCATTTTATTTCTCAGTGATATACTGAAGATTAAACACTAAGAGATGAGAGTGTCAGTCTAAATAACTGAGTCGGAAGCTTGCTCGAAATATCCATTGCAATGTACTAAGAATAAAAATAAATAGATATCTGATTTACTGATCTGTGGCATTTGTTTCTTTGTTGAAATCAGTTCAGTCTTTTAAGTTTCCATGTCATTTTTCACTCTGATTCCATAGTGATACCATTTTAACCATCCCTTACTTACCTAATAAGCCCAACTGCCTAAAATATCCCAGTTATTCTTCAGAGTATGTATGTATGTCTGTTCTGTAATATGTATTCTTATTTGAAAAATGGGATTAACTCTTTATTTGGAGGTTTTTCCTTTGATCCCTGGGGGATCCTACCGGAACTCTTCACTGTATAGATCCCTGTTGTGAATGATCCAGTATAATGTAACTTCACCAGACCTCCTCTGCTATAGGTCCTGAAAGTACCGCACAGCCCGTTGCTGCTGGAATCCCTTTGCCCAGTGGTCGGTTCTTTTAATGGCAAGATGGCTAAAACATAAGTAGCTTTCATTCATCTACTTTTGCCAAGGTACACTCATATACCTTCACCAATTCAAACAGTAGGACTAGAGACTGATCAGTGAGACAGTTTTTTTTTTTTCCATTCTGTTCTCTCCAATTCTATTTTCCCTTGTTTAGTCATAGAAGACACAGCTCACACATATGTCCAACAAGAAGAAAAGAAAGAAAAGTCTCTCCCTGCGATGTGCCCCTGTAAGCAATTCCCTTTGAGCCTTTGAGCATCATACTTAGTTTCAGTGGGGCAGATGCATGTCTTCCCCATTTCCCTTCACTTAAGGTAAAAACAGAAGAATGACTGTACTCTCTTCCTTACATCCTAGATAATCCCCATGTGTCCTCCCTTCTCTCACTCTCTCTCTCTCTTACATAGGCTGAGGCAGCATAATGGAGGTAGCCAACCTTGTTCTGTTTCTAAACAAGACCTAGAAAAGTTTCCATCCTTGAAATCATCACATGATGACATCACATGATTCAGTCCTCGTGAAACTACTTGCCAATTCTAGGACAGCAGAAAAAGTCTCACTCAACATCCTGATGCTCACTAACTAAACAAGTTACCATAACATCCTACATACCAAGAGATAGATATGTATATATAAGTATACCTGTACTTGTGTGTGTGCACGTGTATCTTTTTTATAGAAGCAAATTCTCCTTTGAACTGTTACATCTATTGAGCTCTCCTTAAAGCTTTCAAATGTGAAGAGCTAATGAAATCAAAGCAATACGTTAGTATTTAGCATTTATATAACACTTGTATTTGCAAAATGCTTTAGAATAATTCAATTCCTAATCTCCATAATGGCCCTAGTAGAGGGACCCAGTTATCATCCCTTCATGAATGAGAAGGCAGAAACCCAGAAAGGTTGCATGACATCTTATGCAACTGATTGGTGGCAGCCACTGCTTAAAGCACAGAGGTCTTGACTTGGAGGAATGTTTTCATCCTGTGGGCCCTAAAGAATGAGATTTCTTAATAAACCCATGAGTCATGGAGAAGAGGCACAGACTGACTATGATTTTACTAGGCTGTTTCCACTGCATCTCATTGATGGCTTAAATCATCTTAGTGCCGCTGAACCCTTTTCAGCAATAAAATAAAAAGTGTATTAAGTGCTAAATTCTGCCCATAACTGGTATTTCTCATTGACTGCAAGTTTATGGAAGTTGTCAACTTCAGAGACCAACTTATATGAAGGCAATCCAGCCTCTGTAGGTAGATGAATTGATGTAGTCAGAAATGATGGGGATAAAATTAACAAATTTACCAGTCTTTTGGAGCTGAGGCTACATTTGCCAGTTTTTATACTCCAGCACCATCTCCCTACAAAACTCCACAGTTGAAGCATTCATCATTCTCACCTTCAGACACTGTTACCTAGATACTTCAGTTTTAGTTGCAAGCTTGAGATCACCATAGCAACCAATTAGTATTTATGTTGCTAAGACAAGATGCAGAGAAAGGGGAAAGCACTAGATGTGCTTACTCATATTTATGTGATCTCAGTGGAGAAAGGATAAAATGCTGATTCCAGTTTCCAAATTCCCATTGACTTCTCCCATCGTAATTTATAATCACATTTGTCTTTTCCACGAGTAATCCACTTAATGGCCAAGCACTTATGGTATGTACAATAAATTCTACAATTGCTAATAATGCCCAAAAAAAGTGAGAAGAGGAAGCAAAATAAGTACATTCTCTGACATTTTGGCCTATTGTAGGATCTGGGATACAAATCTAAGCCTTCATCTCACACTTTTGTAAGCACTTTCACATCAAAGTACATACTCATCTCTTGCTTTTTAACAGACTATCAGCAGTGACATGATTTATTGTTATTTGTATTTTGATTGCATTTTAACCCCTTCACTTTAATTATAAACAACCTGAAAAACACAAAGAGAGATACTGAAAGAGTATGGTCCAAATTTCAGTTCTAATATTAACTAGCAATGGAGCTGTTAGCAAGATGCTACTGTCCCCAGCTGTGACTAAAACAAGCATGGTAAGTTATCCCTAGAGCCAACATTAGTGTCTTGAAATCAGCATATAGTAAGTGTTCATTAAAACTGTATCTCTTTTGCCAGCTCTTAAAAAAAAACAATGATTTTAAATAAATTATCTTTTATATATTTGTACGCATGGATGCATGTTCTACAATTGAATATGCTGATCCCTTTCAAAACACTAATTCTTGGAAAACTTTCCTTACTAAGGGAGTTAGGTAAAGAAATCTACACCCTTCCTAGTATGATTATGCATAGCAAAGACACGAGAGCACTTGTCACAAATGCCTTTAGCTGCATGGACCTGTGGATATCTGTAATATTACCAGTCACCAGTGGGTTTGGTCCCTCTTATGTATTCTGTTTACAGAAACAACAGAAAATCCCCCATAAACAGCATAATTTGTCCCCTGGTTCATCCTGAAACAGTTCAGTATCCTTTGGAATTAATGAAATAGGCTAAGAAACTATTACTCTGAAAAGCTAAGTGTCTACATAGTTTGGATAAATTGGGTAAAGAATTAAAATTTCCTTCTTATCCAATTTGTTGTAGGCTGTTTTAATGGCAAATTAATGGTAAAAGCTCTGCCCATGGACCATATAGGAAATGGAGCAATCTTTCTGGTTTGGTCTGTTTGATTTCAGTCTCTTTTGACAAATCAAGTAAAGGTATTAGTCAAACAAGTTGACAAATTATTTAAGTGAAGCTCAGTTTATGTCTTAGCTGTTCTCAGTAGATATTCCAATAAACCACTGCCTGCATAATCCACACCAGCAGTATTTCCTCATCAATCATAAACATACATGGCTCTATCCCAAAAGTCACCTTTTCAATTTGCCTGTAAACTCTGAAGTCAGCTCCAGGTTCTTTGTCTCTCTTATCCACTCTCTGTTGCCCTTCACCTCACTGTTCTTTGAGAAGGGTACTAGAGATATTGCTTAAAAGAATATTTGTTAAATGGTTGCTAATGCCAAAACTATGCTAATAAAAATAAAATAAAACTAAGTTTATTTGGGCCTAACTGATAGAGATGAGCAGTCTACACTGCTATCTTGCTGGTCCTTTTTTTCTCTGTGTTTCTTCCTCATGTAGAGAGAGCCTCAAGACTTTTCCATTCAATACATAAACATAATGATGTGTTTTTCCTCCTAGAATAGCCAATTTCAAAGATGGAACAGTGGACAAAGCATAAGATATTTACTTCTACCAATGACTTTATATAAGAAGTTTTGAAAAGGCTTCAGAAGGGGTGCCTGGGTGGCTCAGTCAATTGAGGTCCAACTTGATTTCATCTCAGGTCATGATCCCAGGGTCATGGGATCAAGTCTCATGTCTAAGCATGGAGCCTGCTTGAGATTTTATTTTTCACTCCTTCTGCCCCTCTCCCTGATTTATGCACTCTTTCTATAAAATCAATCAATAAATAAAAATAAAGGCTTAAAAGTTGTTTTTTCTTAGTATTTTAGACTACTTTAGAGAAAAAGTAAAGAATGTTAAATGTAAGATTTTTCTAAGTTGTTTTACTTTTTCTTTTAGTAATAAGTAATCACCTATGTTACATAGTTCATTCCTCTTTGAAAATGTGGCTCATTTGATTCTAGAACAATTCACTCCTTCTAAATCTCCAGTGGGAAATATATGATGGAATTGTGTAATTATACTCATAAAAGAACAAAGGCATTATCTGCCTATGAAAATCCTCCTAGACCTATTATAAAATCAAATCCAGGCAAATTAATTAAATAGAAAAAAGGAACAAATATATTTTTAGTACCTACAATGTCTAGTACTATGTACTATGGACTATGTACTAGACATTGTAAAATATACAAATACGAATTCACAGTCCTTTCATTAGGAACTAAAAAATCACTTGGGAGATTGGACCTAAATAGGTGAACAATTAAATAGAATTAAGAGACCACCTACAGAAGATAAGTTACAAAGCACAATATGACTCCAAGGCCTAGAGAATAAGACACTATGGTCATTAAACAGATGTAAGTTCAGAGGTTTGAAAAATCATTTCAGATGAAAAGTGTTCAGTCCATTCACCCTTTGCAAGTATTTTTTAGAATTGTACCATGTACTCCCTGGGGGCAAACTGTATGAAAGAGAGAGGATTAGAGCTCAGATCCCTAGAACATGTACTACATACATGGAGATGGAGCTTAGAGTTTATCACAGAATGTCTTGTGCTACTGCTTATATTTTTAGAAGTATAAATAATACAACAGCAACAATAATAGCTAATAATAGCTACAGTTTATAAGAGCCAGATGTTAAGCAAAAGTTTCTATATAAATCTTCTCATTTAATCTTGCATCAACATTTTGAGGTTAGTACTTCTAAAACCTACTCAAGAGAAATTTTGACTTAATAAGAAAAATGAATGGTGTCAACATAGCTTGATGGTAGTATATCCATGAGTTCAAAAGTATGTATATATTACATTAATGTCTGTGTTCTTTTTTTCTTTTTTAATTTCTGAGAGAGAGAGAGAGAGAGAGCGAGCGAGCAGGGGAAGGTCAGAGAGAGAGAGGGAGATACAGAATCTGAAGCAGGCTCCAGGCTCTGAGCTGTCAGCACAGAGCCTGATGCGGGGCTCGAACCCACATACCGTGAGATCATGACCTGAGCCGAAATTGGATGCTTAACCGACTGAGCCATCCAGGCGCCCCTAATGTCTGTGTTCTGAACCACTGAGCTCTGGAGCCTCCAAAGCTAGATTATGAATTTTGTGATGGTAGAGATAATTCCTCTTATATCCTAATACTCATCAGAATGACTAAATTACAAACTGACAATTGAATCTTATAATGAATATCTCTATCATTAGTTCACCCAGAAATAAATGGGACTTAAGAAACCATACTTCAAACACAGCTGAATTAGGTTAGTGGGTTCTTAAATTAGAGATGTTCTTTTTGGAGTGTGAATTAGAGATTACTCTCTGGCACTACACACTCACAATGTAAGTCCTAACTCTGGCTCTAACCCATCGTAGTTATGAGACTTTGGGTAAGGGATTTACATGCTCCATGCCCCAGAGTTTCATCTATATAACGGATAAAATAATAACACCTATTACTTATATTGTTGTGAGGATTAAATAAGATTTATGTGACGTGCCTAGAACTATACCATTTTTAATATCAAAAATATTAACTATCATCATCATTCTCTGGCCTTTGGAGACATTCACGTTCTTTATGCATTAGAGACATTTAATGGGCCATCATCTATTTCTCAATAACTTTTCTACATGTAAGAAATGTCCTAAAGTAGCATGGCAGGGTTTGCCAAGGGACCCTAGAGTGAAAGAGCCAGACACAGAAAACAAAACAAAATTTTATAACCAGTGTTGAACAACACTTCAGAGTTTATGTCTGTGTTCAACTCCCACCCCTAGCAAATCTGATTAAAAGACTGGAGATGAAAATGGATCCTCTTTTTCCTGACCTTCCAAAGAGATTAGAGTTACATATAAAGTTTTTTCATATGCATTTTAGAAAGGATATGTGCACAAGTGTGCATATGTGTATGCATGTGTTAGTATTTCTTTTGCTTCCTAGAATCTTAAAGCATGGCTTTAAGTGTGTTTTCTCCTTGTTTTATTTGTTTTAAATTGTTTTGTAGTCATTCTGTTTTACTTAAGATGCAACAGGAGGAAGTCTGAGGTGGCTTCTGTTTTGGTGGCCTTGTCATTCAATCTGCACACACGGACACCTTTGACATGAAAATCTCCAAATGAAAAATCAAGATCCATTCAGCTTTCCACATCTTACCAAGACTGTTTTTAGCCCACCCCAAAGGAGCCACTCTCTAAAAAGACTAAAAAGAATTATCAAACTATTTTGACACAAAATAATCTACTAAAATACCAGATTGAGAAAATCCATTGCTTTTTTAAGTCATGGAAATACAGATTCATTTGTCTCTAACTCAACCAATCATAAATCAAAATGATATATCGACTGCCTACTAAAGTTTTAGTCTTGAACTTCACTTTGTGAGGTAAGGGGTGGGAAGGGAGGAAAGAGACTAATAGTTACTGATCATTGTGCCAGAAAATTTACTTATGGACAACTGTCCTATGAGCCATTCTAGAAGAGGGTTAAGATAAAGCCATGATAATAAGCATCCATTTTCTCTGGCCCTGCCTTAGTACACAATCAGAAGAACTCAAATATCCTTCTTTAAATTGCACTCCCAGTTACTTTTGAGAATTTCTGATAGTGACTCATTTTCTGGGCAAGCACCTTTCACTTTGCCCATCACCCCACTTTGGCCCCTCAGACTCACAGTCTTCTGTCTTCCCAGTTTCTTTTCTACTTCTGATCACCTCTTCTTACAATAAGACTTCTGATTATTTTAAGCTCTTTATCTACAATCACTCGCTTGACATTACTTTCCTCTTTATCTGGTTTATACTCATTAGTCCATCATTCCACCTCTTATCTTCTCAATAACCTTATCTAAAAGGTTGATTCCAATCTTCAGCATCTTCTCAGACTCCTAGCTTCCCCTCACACCCTGCATCCAAAGGATCAGCCAATCTTACTAACCAGGACTTTGAAATATATACATATCATAACTATTATAACTATTTCCCCAAACCCCCATCACCACCATTGTGCCCCAAGTCGCCATTTTCCACGTTCTGAACCACAACAAAAGCCTCTTAAATGGGCATCTCTCTATTTGGTAACTACAACAGTCCCCAGTAGATAGTTTTCCAATATATTTTATCCACATGACCTCTATGTTAATGTTTAAAAACACAAATCCGATTATGCCTTTCTTTCTCTTAAAGACATTTAGTAATGCCCTGTGGGATATTTTTGTTGGTTTTTTTTTTTTTGAGGATAAAGTTCAAATTTTTGCCCCTGACTGTCCTTCTAGCCTTATTTTTCATCTGCCATCCCCACACAGTCCTTTTGATAACCATACTAAGTTTCCTAAAATTACCTACATATGTTGTATTCTCTTTTTTTCTTTCCTCCATCTATAATAGCCTTCCTTATGGACTGCCTCATATCATCCTAATGTTTCACCCTCAACCAACTTATTTCACAGAGGTTTTCCACCCTACAGCCCACTCCCAAGCCTGTATAAGATGTGTCTCCAATGTGCTCTCACAGCATTTGGTACATCCATCATCGGTACCTACACTGCACTGTTATCAACTGTTTACTTGGCTCTTTGTAACCCACCCTCTCCCAAACTTTAAAATAATGAGGCAGAAGTCATCATCAACATCTTGCAAGTACCTGGCCTATAAAGGATGCTCAGTTGATACCAGAAGAATGAATGGGCAATGTAAAGTGATGGTATCTGCTACCGAGGGTGCCAATGCCTCTACCAATGAAAATGATGTTCCTGCAGAGGATGATAATGTCACAGTGTTGGCACTGGGGACATGGAGGCCCAAAGCTGACTGTCCAACACTTGAAGAGCAGCTGGGACCACCCTCATCACCACTGTGGTGGACACTGAGCTGGGAATCTGCGCATGTTACCTACCACATGCCAGACCTGCCTCAGAAGAATTTTTAAGTCTTATCTCCCTGTTTTCCCTTCTCCTTATAATTAAGAAATGCATCAGTGGAACCTGGAATAGAGAACAGCAGAATGACAGATATAAAATAATTTGCAGATCATTTCTCCTCTTGATAATCCTTGTATCTCTCTTGAAGGCCTCATCTTTTTTTTTTTTCCTAATGAAGTTTTACCATCATACCAGATCTAAAACAGAAATAAAATCTTGATCCTTTTAAATCATCTGGGTCCCTCTCCAAACCTATAGAATTCACTTTAAGGATGAATACAAATTAGGCTCGAAATAAGCTCATGGTACAGTCGTTACAAATCTTAGGAGTCATGTACTACAGTTTTCATCTTACAAATAGGGATACTGAAATTATGAACATATCTCCACACCTTAATATCATTCTTATACTTCACAGTGACTTCTTTCTAAAGTAAAATAGAAAAGTTGCAGAATATCAACTAATATTTTATAGTAGAAAGTACCCATTAGGGAAGTTTTCAGGATATCTGCATCTAATTTCTGACCTGCCCCTATTTTAGCTGTATGGCATTCAACAAATTAATCACCTCCATGAGCCCATTTTCCTCATTTGTAAAATAATCTGGTTCTATTAGATGACTGCCCAATTTCCTTTTTCCTGTAAAATTCCATGAATCAGTGATCTCTCTGCTCAAAGATGCAACAGATCTATTGAGAGAGGGAAGGCTTAGCAAAGAAACAACAATAACAATATATCATATAATTAAGGGCTAATAAGAGCTCTTGAAGTTAAATCTACAAAGAGACCTAGGATAAGTGGAGTGATTCAAAAAATTAAAAATGAGAACAGAGGAGTCTTGAATCAGCACTGAATGAAAGATAAAACAGAAAGGCACAGAATCTGCAATGATTTAGTGTCTATAACAGACCTAACAGACCTACCTGTTAGCCATTGGAGTCTAATTTGGCCAGGGCCCAAAGAAAAGTGATAAACATAAATAACAACGAAGAAGCTTGTAATCTATTAAAAGATTTGGTTTAAAGATTTAACATAAAGTCTCAGTCCTTAAATTAGCAAACCTTCATCTATCAGGAAACTCAGCTATACAGAATGACATATGTCTCTGGACTTTGAATAGTGACAGTTTTATTGAAATAATAATAACCACAGTGCTGGCAAAGGAAAAGACAGATAGACCCAACTTCTAGGCCTTACCATCACTCCTCCTGATTACTCTTGCTTATTTTGAGCATCGACAAAACGGTGGGGCTGTTATCATAGATCTTTGCATAGCATTGATTCAACTGTGTGTTGAAACAAGGCTGCTACTGTGTAATTCATTTATATCACTGGCTCATACCTGCCTCCTCTTCCTTTCCTTCGATCTTACATATCTCCAAGATGAGCATTTATCTTACTTTGCTCTCCTGTTCCTCTTCTGTTGTCAGTCTAGCAGGTGTTCTTTTCAGATTGCTTTCATTCTTCATTATTCATTTTGGGTCCCTTTCTACTTTTGTGTCCATTTTTATCCTTCCCTTCTCTTCGTACGTACCTCAGGCGCCAGAGCCATCCATTTGTCAGAAATGTTTGGTGCTATTTGTTTGTGGTTATTTCCCCTTAAACTAGGGCTTAGAAAATCCACCTGGTGAGCTGTTTCTTGTTTCTAAAGGAAGAAATGCTCTCTAAGCCTAGGAGAAGTTAGAAATCAGGACTGTCATTTTTCTTCACACCTGCTCCAGGCCTGATCCAATCTTCTTCTTCAGTGGCTCTGTTTGGTTCTGAATGACATCACCACTTATTTTTTCCAGCAATAAATTTAGCTGAAGTGCTTTTGAAATCGTGTGGTCCCTGATTTTCCTGCTCCCAAAGGTCAGAGGTTCCAATCATATAGGCTTATTTAGCATCTGGCAAGTTGTTAATGTCGAGAATCAAACAAAAGTATTTAAAAATGTATACAAGCTCATTTCTTAATGCATTTTAAATTGCTGCTCATGGAAAGACTGTCATAGAGAGTCACCCCTACCCTTTCAAAGTGACTCAAAGCCCACCACCTGGCTCTGCCCCACTAGATGATCTCATAAAACATGCTGTTTCAGCATCTTTGGGGCGGGAAGGCACAGCCCGTCAGCCTCAGTGAATGACTAGTGACACTGCCCTGGCATGGGGGGGATAAAAAAAGCCCTCAATTCAACTTTCACCAGTTTAGTAAACAAACAAACAAACAAACAACTCAGAGAAACCAATTTTATAACAAGAAACAGAGTCTGTCGATACAGGTAACCTCTTGCTGGGAGTTGCACAGGGAGCCTTAAGACAGCTGTTGCCTCGACCCACTCCTAATAATGGTCTTTAGGCTGTAGCATTTCTGAAAGCTGCCCTAACATCCAATTCTAACTGAGCACTTTATTTTTCAGTTTAGTAAAATATTGTAACAGTGCCCTCAGCTCATGAACATTTTTTTTTTTTGCCTTCTGATCTGAATATATGCAGCAGCATGAACTGACTGACAACAAAATTCTTTCCACTTTAAAGTAAAGATTTCCAATTTATTTTCTTCTGTAGTTATAAGTAAACATTCTGAGAGGGAAAAAGAGTTTATATATTGTCTGATTTGGAACTTGGCTGTTCATTATTCAGGGATTTCTGCAGGGCATGTATAATGTTATCTATAACTCTGGACACTTTTCATTTCTTCTGTTAACAATCAATTCTGTAGATTTTTAAAAACATAAATTTTCAAAAGACATCACTCCACCCTATCCAATATTTCTGTAGTTTCAACTTCACTACCCTTATTATCTGTCTTCTTCTCTAAAGTAGCAGCTTCAACATTAGGTGCTTTGCTTTTTAACTTTTCTACAACTCTTTGAAAAGGCGTCTAATGTAATATCACAAGAAGTATTTGTAAACTCTTTTTTGTAAAAGCACAGACATTTATCTATTACTATCTGTGAGATTTCTTCATGCTTCTTTGGCTGAGTTAGTCAGCAAAACGAATGTTTTCATCACCATCACTATTCAATAAAATACCAGATATTTTTGTAAAAATATATCAGATATTTGAGCAAATTTTCATTACAACATTATGGAATTTTCATTCTCTCCTGAATTAGTTTTTCTGTTAAAACCTGAGATGACATTTATCCTACTTTATAATTTCTTTTCACTGGACATTTGTTCATCCATCTTTAAAGAGCATAGGACATAGCCCTTTACTGAATTGCTCTGCCCAGATTCCTTTGCCTATTCAAGTTTTGTATCTAAAAGATCATAACCAGGGCGCCTGGGTGGCTTAGTCGGTTAAGCGTCCGACTTTCGCTTAGGTCATGACCTTGCGGTTTGTGGGTTTGAGCCCCACGTCGGGCTCTCTGCTGACTGCCCGCTCAGAGCCTGGAGCCTATTTCAGAGTCTGTATCTCCCTCTCTCTCTGACCCTCCCCTGCTCACGCTGTCTCTCTTTCTCCTAGAAATAAATAAAACATTTAAAAAAATAAAAAATAAATAAAAGAGCATAACCTACAGAATGTCTGCTGGAAAATGGTAAGAGAGATCACAGAGTTCTAGAAACTTCTGTTTAGTTTATATTCCAGTTATTGATAACAGTGTTCCAAATAATAGTGCTCCAAGAACTGAATGAGGTTTTGTTGTTATTTTNCGCTTAGGTCATGACCTTGCGGTTTGTGGGTTTGAGCCCCACGTCGGGCTCTCTGCTGACTGCCCGCTCAGAGCCTGGAGCCTATTTCAGAGTCTGTATCTCCCTCTCTCTCTGACCCTCCCCTGCTCACGCTGTCTCTCTTTCTCCTAGAAATAAATAAAACATTTAAAAAAATAAAAAATAAATAAAAGAGCATAACCTACAGAATGTCTGCTGGAAAATGGTAAGAGAGATCACAGAGTTCTAGAAACTTCTGTTTAGTTTATATTCCAGTTATTGATAACAGTGTTCCAAATAATAGTGCTCCAAGAACTGAATGAGGTTTTGTTGTTATTTTCCATCTTCATGTATAATATTGTCTACATGCAAAAACAATGAGAGATCTACCAACAGCATATTGGAGAATATCTGAGAATTGAAGAGTTGATTGGATAGATATTTATACTGCTAGAATTATAAAAGCAGTTTTAGAAAGAGATATCTGTACTTAATAACAGTGGAGTTAGTAACTTGGATTTTTTTCAATGGTTTGCACATCCCTGAGAAAAGTTTAATACAATATTTTTTTTTATTATCAATGTAGTATGGACTAAAGAAATAATTCAAACAATAGAGAAAAAGTAATCTCTCATCACCCTGTGGGAATCTCCATTTATACCCTGATTATTTTGAGTGACAGATTTTAGGAGTACCTTCCATTGCTTTTCAGACACATTTATTCACTTAATTTTTTCCAAAAGAAATAGTTCATATTCTTTCATACTGTTGAGAAAATTTTCTTTAAAATTTTCAGAATAGGTACAATAAAATGAAAATCTTTCACTATCATATGCAGAATTCTTTGTTTTGTTATGTGGTTCTATACCATTCCCCACTAGAAGTGTGCTCTAATGCAGTTTTCCTTTTCCATACTGATGACAAATAGGTGGTCTCTAATTACACATTATTTCAAAGAAGAAGGAGTTGAAAAGTCTTGTCCATTTCTGGAGATATTTATATCTATTTATTTTTCCTTTGAAATACTTCTTCATATTAGTTTCTATTCCTTGAGGGTTTTTTCTTTTTTTAATTTATTTGTATGAGCTTTTGAATATTAGAGATATTTGTCATTTAAAACTATTAAAAACTGTTGCATGCGTTTTCTCCAAATTTGTCATTTGTTGTTGAACTTTGTTTTTAGTGTTGCCATTCTGAAGTTTCTATTTGTATTTGTCAATCTTTTCCTTTACGGTTTCTGTAGACAACTTAGAAATAGAGGTCATCCTAGTAAGAGTTAAAAATATACATTTTAACAGGCAAATTTTTGAAAATCTCTTTGTTTTTTTTTTCTTTCACAATAATTTGAAGTCTATAAGAATGGATTTCTATATACTAAAAACTGAAAATAGCTTATAACTGAAACCTGCTTGACCCAGCAACAACTCTCTGTTTTGCTGAGGGGAGGGAGGAAGGAAGAGGAGGGAAAAAGGTTTTAGTGGCTGGCTTGGATATAAACATTAGGCTACCGAATAAACCCACGTAGGGTCTGCTTTCCCTCAAGGTTAACTGTCCACAACACTGCGTCCCTGTAGGCAACTGATTTTGTCACAAAACTTTATATTAGTAGGAATTCGATTATAGTTTACAAAGGTTATGTGAAAAAAAGATGTGAACGCAGCCAGATTGTTTTATATCCTCAATTTAAATAAATGTAAATGCAGCAGGGGGTCCAAGCTTATAGACACCATGACCCTATGATCAACTAGTGTGCATTGTAACATCTGTCTCTGATCACAGTGCCATGAGGTGGGACCCAATTCTTCTCCATATGCTAAGTCCTTTAGACTTGTCCTTATCCTTTTTAGTCCTCAACTATTAAGTAAGCATGCAAATACTCCCCCTTGTTTTTAATCTCTGTGAGAATAAACTGTTCCCTCTGCCAGAGCCTTTCCAATCCCAAGTCATTAAGGTTTAGTCAGAAGGACAAGACTAGATAGAAAGTCAAGAACACAAAGCTCACTAACAAAGATAGTACTGAAACCCTTTTCTTGTTTTTGTAGAAAAGAAAAGACAAGACAAGAAAGGAAAGGAAAGGAAAGGAAAATAAAAAGATAGATAGATGATAGATAGATAGATAGAGAGAAGATAGATAGATAGATAGATAGATAGATAGATAGATAGATAGATAGATATAGTGTTCCCAAAAGTCAAAATATAACAGATACTGTATACAACTAAAATATTCTTAGCAAGCAAGCATTTTTGGGAAGCTACTATTTTTGTTGTGCCAGATCTATGGACTTTAAATAATTATAATAAATTGATCTTTTAAGATAACTGCACTTATAATGCAATCATTTTCAGAGAGTAAGTACTAGGTAGGAATACTGTAATATTTTATGCATCACAAGATTTAAGGGAATGGAAAACAAAACAAAAAGTACAAGAAATATTTTTTTAAAAAAAGGTCCTCTTTACTTACTTATTGGGGTTTTGGAGGAGATGGGTCATGTGTTTAGAAGCAATATTTTATTTTTTTTATTTATTTTTTTTAATATGCTTTTTATTTTATTTTATTTTTATTTTATTTTATTTTTTTACAAATAGTTTATTGTCAAATTAGTTTCCACATAACACCCAGTGCTCATCCCCACAAGTGCCCTCCTCCATGCCCATCCCTCCTCCCCCCCCATCCATCAGTCCTCAGTTTTTGTCAGCATTCAAGAGTCTCTCATGGTTTGCCTCTCTCCCTTTCCCCCACCATTTTCCCCCTTCTTCTCCCGGTTGGTCCTCTGTTAAGTTCCTCCTAATCCTCCTATACGTGCACACATATGATATTTGTCCTTCTCTGTCTGACTTATTTCGCTCAGCATAACACCCTCAAGGTCCATCCATGTTGCTACACATGGCCAGATTTCATTGTTAGAAGCAATTTTTTAAAAGTACACAGATCAGATTTTCCCCTCCTCAAGATAAACATCTCTAATACAATCTCAGGAAAGGTTTGCTGACCTAATAATGTGCATGATGCTTCTATTATAAATCACATATTTTACCTATTTTTAGTACATAGCTATTTATTTATTGGGAAGGCCTCAATGTTTCTTTAAATACAATGTGATAGCCAAGAAAGGACACTCACAAGCTTTTCAGGTGTTAGAGGCAGATAAACTGCAGACTTACATATATTAGTTGGAACTCAGGCCAGCCACCTTTACTTTAGGGGAGAAAAGAAATCAACTTAGAACCTTCTAGATGGAAACTTTGCCCTTTTGCTGCTGCCTTTCCTCTTAGAAAACAAGTTAAAAGGTACCATTGGCCAGGTTAATTGACTTACAAGTGTGTCTTTTTAATAAGTGTCATAAAGTATGTCAGGCTGCTGAAACTTGCTTTCAATGCATTTTTTAAAAAACTGTTGTCAACCAGATTAAAGTTTATTGTTCGCATGTGCATTCGGTTTTCAGGTGGTAATGAAAGACACTGAATTGATTTGCCATGCGTAAAGAAAGAGGGGTTGTGTCCTTTGCTCCCCCTCAATGTGCCTTTCCTTCTGGTGTCTCCTCTGAACGGTGTTGCCAGCAGACCTTGTCCATCTCTGGCCATTTCCACTTGCAGAATCGCTCTCACAGGCTGTGCTGTGTCTACAGCAAGACTTTCTGGCGGATGAAGAGAGTGGCTGAGGCGTGTTATCTCACCGTCTCTATTAATTATAAAATTGAACATTTTGAATAAAATGACTTTAAACGAATCCTTTTTCCCCCAAAGGACTGAGATCATTTTAGGGAAAAAATATTTTCTTTTGGTTTTAGTGGGCAGATGCTCAGGGTTTATGTAGAGCCAGCAAGTCCTTGTCCTTCAAGTCTCAAACTGACCTTTACAGGTCCATGTTCCCCCACACTGACTGCTTCACAAAGGGACCTAGAACAAGGTTTTGGTAAGTGTACTCAAAATATCTGATCTGCCAAACACCCTGTTATTTTCCAAATTTTAGAAACAAGGGCAGGCTATACAGGGAAGTCTCTACATGGTCAATGACGAGACAATCTTACTCTACCTGACCAATTCTACATACAGGCAATCCAGAATTCACAATCTCAAAACACTGGTACAGTGATTCTACATGCACATTTTATGCTGAAGCTTTAGCCTTCTTTCAGGGTTCACTTTGACATAAAACACATCTATAAATGAGTAACCAGCAGGACTGGCTAAGGAGCAAGAAGATGATGGAGTAGCTTACATCCTCAATCTTAGAAAAGTCTCTGGCCCAATAATCTCTTCACTTCCTCACTCAAATTTGCCCATGTGAGGAATGCCATAACCAAACAGAAAGGATTTCTATCCAAGCTAGAAATGCTTGATTTCTTCCATCTCAGAAATACTACCATGATTTGAAGTTTGATGTATTTGTCATTTCACTGTCTGTCTTCTCACACTAGAATCTAAATACCATGAAAATGTGAGCTTCACAACACTTCTATGTCCCTATTGCCTGGCATAATTTAGACTTCAGTGAATACTGGAAGGGGAAAAAAAATGTTAACTTTTTTTCATATGTTAATTATCCCTGAACAACACTCCTTTGTACCAGATACTCTAATGTGAAGAGGTTTGTTCCAAACCTTTCATCTCTGCAGGTGAGACCAGGCTGCTGCCACAGGATAACGCTGGATGCTGGGAAAGGGCTATGGGTCACAAGCAAGAGGCTGATTGTAGAGACAGAGTGACCAACTTCTCAGTGTTACTAAGGAAGGCAGTAGCTTTTGAGTAGTATTGAGGTCACATAAAGGGTAGGGGTTAAAAAGCATGTAGCCCAATTGAAATGTTATACATAGAAAGTAACAGAGAAAAAGTGTAGCCATGAACTAAGTTGGGGAAGAGAAAGAGAAGACAAATGGAAACAGAAGTAAGAAATACAGAGCTTGGCAGTGTCAGAAGAAACTACAGTCCCTCTTTTGGTTGTTCTATAGCTGGAGATATGGCTAAAAATTTTTAGAACTAGAACCTAGTGAGCCTCAAAAATGTCATGATTTCGAACTGACCCTGTGTTCTTCAAAGTCCTCATATCTCCAGGTGTCCTTTTCCCTCTGTGGAGCCATCTCTGTTGAGTATGTGTACCTGTGCTTGTGTGCGTGTGTGCATATGGAAGCCTACGGAGAACAAGTTCAGGTAAAACGGCTCTCTCTATGGTCTTTATGGAAATGCCCTGCTAGAGGGCCTGGCTTTGCCCCTATGGTCATTCTGGAACCTTTTAAAATCGTCCCACCTATACAGCTTTGCTCCCATCTAAAACCAATCCTCCTCCTAGGCTGGTAGAATACCGAGGAGCCATAAATTAGCACGATGATGCTCAACTTAGCACCAAGCCAGCCTTATCTGTTTTATGCTACTCCTGGTCTAGTTCTGGTAACAAGATTTCTCCTAGTCCCCAGGGCAAGGGCTCTTCCAATTTACTCTATCTAGACCCTTGTTTCATTCCTTCTCATCCAAACCCTGTCAGAAGTTTCTCTTGAGTGTCAACTGTAGCTTCCAACATCCTTAAAACTCATCACTGTGTCTCCTGTCTCCTGTTAACTGCCAGTCCCAAGTGAAAAGTCATGCTAACTTCCACCTCTGCTCCTTCACTTGCCTTCTTCTTGCCTAGAATCCTGCACAACCCTTCACTCTTCCAAAACCAACAGAGCTATTAGGGTCTTCACTGACAAAATATGAGTTTCTTGATCACTCTGTTATTTATTTTCTATTTCTCATAGCAAGGGTCATAATTGCAGAAAATATGCAAAACGGCTTGTATTCCCTATAATGCTTTCTCAGTATGCTCTCATTTGTCCCTAACAACAGCCTTAAGAAATGTGCTGGGCAGTGCAGATATCCCCATTTGTGGAGTATGGAGCTTCCTGGTGAAGATGTGACTTCGTTGGCTTTAGCACATGGGTTTTCTCACCCTGAGCAACACCCATATCCTGCTCTGCTCTATCTCTTCTGATTCAGGAAGGGCCACAGAATGAGATGAGGTTACCCGGGAATGGAGCACAGAAAGGGAGACTTACATGCAGGGCCTTGAAGGAATCAATAGAACAGACTAGGAAGAACAGCAGCATAGACAGGAAAGGAAGTAATTAGCAGACTTCAGGGTCTGAGAATAACAAGAGTGGTGGAGTGGCAACCTTTTAGGAGTTAGGGATGATCAGAAAAGTAGGGTGAGAGGAGGGTGTGTGCACACATGTGTGTGAGTTGAGGGGATTTGGTGAGGGATGGCAGTGGGAAGGGTCCCACAACAGCATTCCTTTCACAAACTATTCAACTGACAACAACCAGGAGAACAGAGATGTCATGAAAGTAGCAGTCTCCTGGGAACCAAAAGATCTGGTCGCTTTTCAGGGTAGCCACTTAGAAGCTACACAGCATTTGGCAATACCACTTTCCTGAGACACACCATGACATAAATATGGTAAAATAGCTATGTCAGCAGCATATGCAATTATAGGGGGGCTCAACATGAGAATGAGATGGTGTCTGAAAGTATACTGTAAGTTAGAAAGAGCTCTATAAAAACAGTATTTTAGTCTCTTATTCCAAAGTTTCAACAGATTTGAAACAGAAAATCACAGTGGAAAAAGTAATGCACATGCATATACATGAGCACACACATGTGGATACATCTTCAGAGGAAACATGTTGAAGTCCATTGTCCCCTTCCCCTGGGCTGAGATGTTGGTCCAACAATCACCTTGACCACCATGAGGTCTTCTCCCTCATTTCACCCCAGGAGGCCCTTTCAGGTAATGCCCTTCAGGATACCCACATTCTTCTTGCCCATAACACTTCCCCCTACCTTCATGGAAAACAAAGAGTCCTGCTTGTTGTTCCTTTCAGAAGACAATCAACATAGCCATGTGGAACTGGAAGCTACATGAATAATTTAACCTCCTGGCAGGGACTAGACAAGATTGGAAGATACAGCAGCTTCCCAAAATTAATAAAGGCTTTATAGAGCCATAAAAAGTCATAATTCAATCATTTTAAAAAGGGCAGGAAACACAATGCTTACTAAAGGCCGGGTGCTGCTGAGGTGTACACAGAAAGGCCAAGAACGCTCACTCAGCAGCAATGGCCCCAGTGCACGCCCACCCCCTCCATTTGACAGGCAGACAACCTGACCCAAGCATTTGATAAGCAATATTCAGTGATGATTCTTCCCTGAGTGACTCAGTCAGGGAAGAGTACTAATAAAGAGAATGAAACAAAGGAGAAATGTTTTCTTCTGACATTAAATGGTTGTGGTTATAGTAGAAAAGCCACCTATTTATGGACACTTTTTTTCCCCTTTAGTCTAGCCAAGCACTTTGAAGGTAAATTTGTTCAGTCTACCCTATTACTCTTTTAGTTAAACGGAGGAACTGCTTTCTCTAAGCTTGTTTTCCTCACACCGTTGGGATGGCACCAGGTGTCTCCTTCCGGATGACATATTCTAATTTAAAGACACTATGTTTCCATAATCACTGTCCACAGAGTTTCAGCATCCATAGCCTCTTCACTTGGATGGCCTGTGTATAATTTTAAGTTCTCCCAAATAAGACTGGGCCAGGAACACTGTGCTCAGAACTCAGAACTCAAGGTCGAGGTTGCATAGTTTGTGCAATGCACAAAGGTGGTCCACTAGAGAGCCCAAATGGGACAATGAGTTGTTTCAGTCTAGAGAAAGTGGTACCTTTTTACAGGTTTTCCATATGGAGGAAGAGTAGTTTTCTTTTTGTAATTCACACAATAGCAGTTTTGGTGTTAGCAGTGGCCTTGATCTGGTCAATAAGAGAGCTCTATTCTACTCCCAGACCATATTCCTCAGAGTTCTCACATGTTAAGTGATTTCTCTCTCCAGCCCATGGTGGCAAGACTGCTTTTCTGAGGAGCAGAGAACAGGAGCAAGAAAGGGGGCAAGTTAGAATATGTCTCTTCTACTGAAGGGAATAAAAGTCTGAGACCTCAAGGATCTCAGTAGGTTTGGCCCAAGTATGCCTCCTTCCACCCCATTTCTAATTTCACTATTCACAGGGACAAGTGTCCCACGACTACCAAGGCAGATGCATTTTTAGCAACACAAAACATAAATAAATAACTAGCTTCACAGCCAGGATGGGCTCTCAGTGACTTGTTTGGCCCACATAGTTTCCGTGCGCCTTGCTCTCCTAGCCACTTTCCCAAAGCGTGAGGGGATGTACCTTTGGGTACCACAGGTACTAAGTGATCTTCCCATTTGCCTAACCTCAAGTGACAAAGTGCTGGTCCTCATATATCACAGTCTTTCCCAGCAAGGATTAGGTCACACTGGGCCGAGGTTTTACTAATGAGATCATGCATAATCAATAAGGGTCGTCTGACAACTTGTCAACTCCATCACTGTCACCAATGGGGCTGAGGTAAGGCAATCAGAAAGGGAGACCTGTCAGCCACCTGGAATCTGAACAGATGGGCAGCACTGGATGGAACTGCTGTCCCTCAGAATAGGCCCAAGTCTTATTAGCAGAGAAGATAGGTCATACATTCATTCATTTATTCACCCTTTCTTTTGTCCATCCCACAAATAGTAAAGTGTCAGGTCTGATCTGTACCATAGAGGATGACACAGAAAATAACCCCATACATTTGGAGCTTCCCTTGAAGCATCCCCATTCTACTGGGGGTGATAAGAAAGACAGAGAAAAGAGAAAAATAAAAATAAAGTAAGAAAAAAAAAAGAAAGAGGAAAAAAAGGGAAAGGAAAGGAAAGGAAAGGAAAGGAAAGGAAAGGAAAGGAAAGGAAAGGAAAGGAAAGGAAAGGAAAGGAAAGGAAAGGAAAGATGCACAAATAATCTCAGATGTTATACAGGCAAAGAATTAACACAAGGCGACATGAAATAGAAAGACCCAAAACTTAAGTTGGAGAGGTCAGGAAAGTACATGGACATCTCTCTCTTTAACTGGCCTACTCTCTCCAGGGCTCTTTTCAGGATTAATCTAAGTTTCTGTGATTCTGAACAATGGGACAAAGCCCAGCTTCCTCACATTAAAGACCTAGTTGATTTGTCACTAGATCCATGAGGTTTGTAATGGACCACATCATTTCCTAATTCAAAATTCAAATCTGCCTCTCATCAACTACCTAGACTTTTCAGATTGTTTTACTGGGTCATGGAGGTATTATGTTACTGAATATACTTCAAGAATTTGTATGTATTTCCATTCAGTAATTTGGAATACAAAATAAAGTCAGATTTCTTAGTAAGCCTGAAGTAATAACATCAAATCCCAATGTTGGGAGATTTTGTTAAATAATAGCAAAATATCCCTTTTTTTTTCACCACAAATCAGCCTCATTTGCATTCTTATATTCAAGTGACTCATTTTATCCAAATTGCAAGGGTTTTACACAAAAAATTCCAATGTGGGACAGAAAGAATCAGTGATGTTTGCTTTCCCAGCATTAGTACCTGACTCTTATAGGCTTGAGCTCCTACTATTATCACTCACTCAAGTTGTTGGCAGGATTAAGTTACTTACAGGGGCGCCTGGGTGGCACAGTTGGTTAAGAATCTGACTTTGGCTCAGGTCATAATCTCATGGTTTGTGGGTTCAGGACCCGCATGGGGCTCTGTGGTGACAGCACAGAGTCAGCTAAGATTCTCTCTCTCCCTCTCTCTCTGGCCCTCCCCCAGTGGTGCTCCATCTCTCTCTCTCTCTCTCCTCTTCTCAAAATAAATAAATAAACTTAAAAAATATTAAGATACTTATAGATATAGGACTGAGGTCCCCTTTTCTTGCTAATGGCTAGGGTTCATCCTCAGCATTTTGATACCATTCCCATATCCTAGGCACATGGTCCTCTCAACAGTGGGGCAGCTACCTCTTCAACATCAGCTGGAGAATTTCTCTCCAATTAGATATAAAAAGAGTCTCATATAAGGAAACACAATCATGAGATTAACTTTCCCATCACCTTCGTCAGATATCTTAAAATATCTTTACCCAAACCAGTGAATGACTATCCTGTCATATTCACAGGTCCCACCTATATGCAAAGAGAGATACTTATACAAGGCATGTACAACAGGGGTCTAGGCTCTTCACAGACATCTTAGAATTCTCTCTATCACAAATATACAGACAGCATTGTACACATATCATAAGGGCACAAATCAATAAATTTTTACAAACTAAAAACACATGTACCCACAACCACATCAAAAAAGAGAAGATGAACAGCACCCAAAAACTCGCCTCTTACTCCCTTCCATTCTCTCCCACCCCCAGGGTGAGTAACTACTCTCCTGACCTCTAATAAAATCATTCAGCTTTGCCTTTTCCTGTTTTAAATTCTTTTGTTTATACACGTAAATACATATATAATTGAATCATGCAATATGGACTCTGTTTCTGGCTTCTTTTCCTCAAAATAATCTCATTACTGTTATAGTACTCTATTGCGTGAATATCTCCACTCTAATGATAACATTTCTTATCTGAATATATTATGAACTGTTGACAGGCATTTGAGTGTCCAGCTTAGAATTACTATAGATATTGTTGCTGTGAACATTCTAAGACATGTATGTTGGAGAACATAGAAGTATAACTTCTAGGTTAGACTTCCCTGGCTTCAATCTGAATTTTTCCACTTGTGACCTGAGGCCAGTTATTTATACTGTAGGTCACCTCTCTCCATCTGTGAAAAGCAGACTACACCACCTTCTCATAATGTTGTATGTATATGCGAACAGGGAGGTGGACTTAACTAAATCAGTGAATAGGCACTCATCTAGGCAACGGAATACAACAGTCAACACAGTAGACAAAATGCATGTCATTACGGACCTACATTCTAGTGATACAAAGGGGAGGGATGGGTGGGAGAACAAAAGAGAATAAACAAAATAAAGTACAATTATACATAAGAAAACTATATGTAATGTTAGGTAGGACCTAACAAGATAGATGAAGCAACAGTGGTGGGCCTGAAGTGTTGGGAGAAAAATTATGTTAAATCAGTTTCTCAGGGATGCTATCACTGACATGGTAACATTTGAACAAAGACATAAAAAATGAAGGAAAATTTGTAAATCTCTGGGAGAAGAGTGTTATAGGCAGAGGCCCTGAGACAAGGACATGTCTAGAGTACTTGAGTACAAAGTCTAGAGTAGATCAGAAAGGACAAGGAGGTGCAGAATGATAAACGTGAAGACTGAATTGGGTCTTGTGGGTCACTGGAAGAGTCTTTCTCTGAGTGAAATGAAAAGCCACTGGAGGGGGTAGAGGTTGTGCACAAAGAATTATGTTTTAACAGTGTCAACAGAAGCTTCATGAGAATGCATTACATGAGGCATGAAAAATGAAAAGAAAGTAAATGATGGGGATGAGAAATGTGTAAGGAGTAGGCAAATGTATGTTTATTAGTATGTGTCGATGTGTTCTGTGTGTATACGTATATGAGGGAGCTCATCTTAATGAACATAAATCAAGAGTTAATATTGGGAAAGCTTTTCAAAGGAGGCAAAGCTTTGGATGTGTATTTGAATTATAGTTTGGACAGAGGAATAGGACAAGATAACAGACTCACTGTTAAAGATCAAGTTTTAATGTCATTTTCTTCCTTCCCTATTTGGAATAAAATATACTGTAGTCAAGAGATTTAGCCATTCATGTTCCCATGATGTGATTCCTCCAGAAGGGACCAAATTTCTACCAAAAGAAAACATATTAAGTTAATAAATCGTAATCTACCTGTGTTAGAATTGAAACATAGAGAACATAATGATGTTTACTGTCAACTTCATCATCAAGTGATTTTCAATTGGGTAAAGATATCAAGAAGTGTGAAGCATAAGAGAATTATTCTTTTAAGCAATTTCATTCCATTTATTTCTGCAACTATTAGCTATCCTTCTTGTATTTTTAGCCTATCATCATTTGAACTTTTCAAGTACTTGAAAGTACACCTTACTGTTTGCACTCCACTATCTCCTGTCTTTTGTTTGTGTGGTTTGCATCCCGGGATTCTGTTAGGATTACTACAGTTAGTATGCATTTCTCAAAGCTGCCAATTAAACACAATATTCTCTAGTATTTCATAGTAGTAGGCTTTCACAACTATGTTGATAAAGTCCTACCTGCTTCAATTTATGGCATATTTTGTGTTCTTTAAACTATTATTATTTTTTTAAGTTTATTTATTTATTTTGAGAGACAGATAGAGTGAGGGGGGGAGGGGCAGAGACAGAGGGAGAGATAGAATCCCAGCACAGAGCCCAGTGTGGGGCTTGAAATCACAAACTATTAGATCATGACATGAGCCAAAACCGCGAGTTGGACACAACTGACTGAGCCACTCAGCTGCCCCAAAACTAAATTTTTTAAGAAGTGAATTAACGTTTTGAGATGCTATTTCTCCTCATATACCTTGAGAAACATTTCTTATCTGACTTTATTATTATCAGTCAACCTTAGATACTCGCTAGTTTCTTTTTCACTTGTAAGATTTGACTCTTTCCTCAACAAGGTCTGGGATAATTTCTGCCTTCCATGGTTGTTAAGAGTCAGAGGTAAAGACATCTATTCTCTCACAACATGTGTGTACTGTCTTAGTGATTCCATATTTGGTGCCCTTTATAAGGATAACGGCAATTTACGTTTCTTTTTTGATTAATGCTCTCTCCTTTGATTAGTTTGCCATAGCTGGGGGGGAAAACTACAGAGCTTTCCATCTCATCTAAATCTCAGGTACACAGCCTCATGCCAATGGTCTACAATCACTTATCATTTCCACATCATTTATTTTAGGTAAGGCCATCTTTGGGGAAGGGATAGAAATGCATACATTTGCTTTCCAGACATACTGCCCGTTCTCCTCCAATTGATTCTGATCAATTGGTGCACTTGTGTGTACTGTATATATATCTTCCCTTTCACAGGGAAGTTTCACAGCCTGTCTGTCACTTGTCATAACCAAACTGGCCATCAGTCTCAAGGGGTTTGACTGCTGAGTGGCTCCTCCAACAGTCTGGGTTTCCCTAAGAGCCTGAGCTCACCCCAAAGAATCTTCAAATATCTACATGACCCCACCAAGCCTGTCCTGGATCTTCATGCAGATATTGCTTTGTTGAAGCCTGTTAGTTATGAAGATAGCACATTGCAATGAGGAGTAGAGAATTGGTATATGTGAACTGGTATCTATATGCAACGTCTTCCTCCTCACAAAGTCAGAGTTAAACCTTTACAGCAAACAGGTTTCAGTCAGCCTTTGGATGGCAATTAAACTACTTTCTAAAAAATTACAGTAACAATTTTATAGAATTAATACAGAATAGATTAAAAAATCAGTTAACAATTTCCATTTTTAATCTTGGTAACTATTATTGTAGAATACAATTGATGTTTTTAAGGAAGTCAGCTAAGATCTGATGAGTTCTGAAATGGCTCTGTTACACCTGAAGAGCCAGCTTGAAGAGTCACAGTATTAGAAGGACATGGGAAATCTAGGCCTGAAACCCACCTCATATGAAGAATAAGGGAAAAGACAGAAGTACTTAGACAGTGGTAAGTCTATGGAATCTTCTTCAGAATTCGTAAGTTGTTATTTGGATGAGAGTAGAAATTTATTTTAATTTATTCCAAAGAATTCATGCATTCATTCATTCATTCATCTGAAATTCAGAACCACCTAATATGTCAAGCAGTAACCTAGGGATTTCGATTACAGTAGGAAAAAGAAGAAGAAGAAGAAGAAGAAGAAGAAGAAGAAGAAGAAGAAGAAGAAGAAGAAGAAGAAAAGAAAAAAGAAAATTCCTTTCTTGGTGGTATTTACCTTTTAGCATGAGGAAACATCTAATGATGATAAAGAAAAGCTGGAAATGGGGTAAAGGTATGGACTTTGAACCCAAATGACCTCAAGAGCCACTAAAGGGTTTTGAGTAGAGAGATACCATAATCTGACATACTTCATTTGATCATTCTTGATGTTGAGTAGAGATCAGACTATACAGAGGCAAAGGGTGACCAGTTTAGAAGCTTTGATAGTAATCAGGAAAAGGACAGTGGTAATAACTTGTAACAGAGGATGGTAGTGGCCATGGATTGGATGTGGTATATAAGATCAAGAAGAGTAAAGATGACTACACATGGTTAAGGGTAAAGCGTAGGGTAGAAGTTTTAGAATCAGAACAAGTTTGGAGGAAAACTCAGAGGTCTCCTACACTATTACTATAATAACTCTTAGGAAAAAACCAACATACTATACTATATTCTAGATATATGAATAAACAGTTTCCTTAAGGAGATCATATCTATTAAGGGAGAATAAAAATGCAATATGATACAATGAAAAAAGATGCCATGTAGCCCCCAAATGAGCAAATACTGTTTATTCACTCTAGGAGCCTAGATATTTGATTTTATTTTTTAAAATATGGTTAATGTTTTAAATTTTATTTTTGAGAGAGAGAGAGAAACAGAGCATGAATGGGAGAGGGGCAGAGTGCAAGGGAGACACAGAATCTGAAGCAGACTCCAGGCTCTGTGCTGATAACTCAGAGACTGAAACCCACAAACCATGAGCTCATGACCTGAGCCAAAGTTAGACACTTAACCAACCAAGCCTCCAAGGCTCCTGTAGGAACCTAGACATTTTACTAAACTTCTGAGTTTTGGTTTTCTAATTTTAAAATATAAAAACAACATTTCTTATCTTTATTTTTAAGTTTACTTATTTTGAGAGAGTGCACAAGCAGGAGAAGGGCTGAGAGAGAAGGGAACCAAAGCAGGCTCCAAGCCGTCAGTACAGAGCCTGCTGCAGGCCTCGAACTCTTAAACCATGAAATCGTGAGCTGAGCCAAAACAGAGTCACACAGGCATCCCAACATTCTTACCTTATATGCTTATTGTATACCATCCAGCATTCACCCTCTCCCTCTGCCTCTCCTCAGAAATGTCTTTTTTCCTCACCCTTCCTTACCCGTTTAATCTGCCACACCTACCCAGAGTAGGCCCACCAATCCTCATGCTTTGCTCACTCACTTTTTTTTTTATTTTAATGTTTCTTTATTTTTGAGAGACAGAGAGAGAGACAGAGTGCAAATGGGGAAGGGAGAGAGAGAGAGGGAGACACAGAATCCAAAGCAGGCTCCAGGCTCCAAGCTATCAACACAGAGCCCAATGGGGGACTCAAACTCACAAGCCCAGAAATCATGAATGGAACCAAAGTCAAGATGCTTAACTGATTAAGCCACCCAGGCACCCCATTTGCTCACTTACTGCTAACTTCTTCATGTAGATTCTATCTCCTTGCTACATGTGAAACCTGGCTTACCTCTGATACTGCCACTTCTCTGGAACCATTTTGTAAATGATACCACTCTTTTTCCCAGTCCATGAACAAAAGCAGTTCAATAGTTTATCACTTACTCTAAAGTGAAACTGAAAAAATATTCCCAAACAGTCATCATTTCTCAAGAATTTACATTAAGATATCTCTTCCTAATGTTCTTTGCTGATGGCCGGGAATCCCCCAGAAACCACTACTAGTTTCATTAATATCTTTAGCACATTAAGTCTTTTATCCCTAGGTGGAATGACTCCAGACATTATCAATTGTACCTCTTCAGTTTTCTTCACTGGGCTTTGCATTTAGCAGGTGGTCACTACACATTTGCTGAATAAATGGATCTTAACATTCAAAATCTTTGAGTCCATCTTGGATGGCATCAAAATTTATATCAGGGCTCATCTTTACTCCTTAGCTGAATTATTTGATTTCATTGGCTTTTAAAGGCCATCATTCCCAGTCTAAATTTCTACTTCATACATTTCAAAGGATATTGGTCCAACATATACATCCTCAATTTTGAAATTCTCTGGGGCATCTGGGTGGCTCAGTCTGTGAAACATCCGACTTTGGCTCAGGTCATGATCTCAGGGTTCATGAGTTCAAGCCCTGTGTGGGGCTCTATGCTGATAGCCCAGAGCCTGGAGCCTGTTTCAGATTCTGTGTCTCCCTCTCTCTCTGACCCTCCCACCCATCAAAAATAAACATTTAAAAACATAAAAATAAAATAAAATTATCTGAAGGTATATAAAATTTATCCTTAATCTTAAGGAAAATAAAGCAGAATTAAACTAAAATGAGTATTTCTCATTACCTCATGTACCTTGATTCTGACACCATCTTTTAACATGTTAGACTCTGCTGGGTGGCAGTCCACTCTAGAACTCCACCAAAAGGAGTATTTTATGGGAGACTGGTCTAGAACACAGCACCAAGTGGGTTCTGTTTTCCACCTGACAGATTAGGAATGAGTTGCTTCTGACTGTGAGTAGAATGAACTTCATGGACTCCCGAACTCAAAAAAACAAAACAAAATAAAACAAAACAAAAACAGCAAAATGAGAATAACCAAAGATGATTTCCAATGCTGAGACTAAAATTATCTGATGTTAAATGTCACCCTTCACAGTGAAAGTTTCTTTAGTGTCTCCTTTCTCTAAACTCCAGCATCCGCATTCTGATCTCTATAACTTCACAGTTTTTGATCTGCTTTACTCATGCTTATCCCTGCCTCTGTTTTTAAAGCCACCTGTTGGAGTCAAGTACAGGATCTGTGAGGGCAAGTGGTACCACTGCTCAGGCACCTCCCTTTCCTGACAGCAAATTAGTCTCCTTAAGGCTTTCCCATTCTGTTTTTGTGTGAACGCTCAGCACATCTGTCCATACAAAGTCTTCCTTTAGCTATATTAGCCATAAAAGCTAATATTGCTACTGGACTCTTCCATCAGATCCCCTCTATTCATTGCCCAGATTTAGTCAAGGGGCAAAGACACTGAAGCTTTCAGTCAGTCTCTTTTTTTCATGATCTTAGATCTTAAAAAGAATACCACAAAAATGGAGGCAATGATTGTGACATGTTCATTCTGACAGTAGGATCTGGGTGCAAATGGAGAGCAATTTCTACTACCAGGCTTCCAGATTCCCATTTGTTCTAAGCACATTCTGTATCTTCTCTAAAAGCTGGAGTTTCTTCATAGTTTTAAGCAAATTCCATGGCTTTCTGTCGCCTAACAGCAAGTTCTCTTTTTGTGTAAGTTATCTGAGTTGTTTTCTTTACTTTTATTTGCTTGCAACAAAGAAATCCTAACTGATACAAAGCAATAAGAATGCCTTTTTAATTATGACGTCTACAGGCCCTGAGCCTAGGGAGTGCTGTATAAATGTTTATTTAATGAATGAATGAATGAATGAATGAAAGTTATTTTAGTAGAAGAATAAAGATGAGACAACATAAATGAGCATTCAGACAGAGCTGAAAATGGACCCTGCTTTGTCCTGGTTTCCATTGAAACCACTTTGAAAACACTTTCTCTCCTCCCTATCAGTTTTTCCTACCCTGGTTTCTGGTTTTCAGTTGTAATTTGTTTTAAAGATAATACTGCCATGTTTCTTTGAACTGAAACTATCCGGCAATTTATGGCCAAATTTAAGTTTGGCATAACAGGCTTAATGTTCAGCTTTCCATCTGTATTCTGTGCTTGGCAAAAACCCAGGGAACTTGGGATTTTATGCTCCTGAATTTTATAAACCAGTAAACACAAAGGTATTGGAATTGTATATCTTAGCATGAAACATTTTATCTTGTGCATAAGAAATATCAAATTGGACTGTGGTATAGGCAGCTAGGGGATTTGTGCTGCTTCTTCCCTTTAGAAGTGTTCTTATTTAAGAACCAATGTCTGTGGAAAGTGATGATAAAACAAAAACAGTAGTTTACTTTGTCTGGTGTTCCCAGATTGTCCAGTTAGTTTCACATGGATTCTACCACGTTATCTTTCCAGCAGTACAAGGTGGGGTCAAGGTTTGTTATATCCCTTTTTATAGAGAGGTACAACAGAGCCCCCCAAAGTCACTCAGCTGGTTAATACAAAGCCATAACCAGAATTTACATTTCCTTCATGCTGACCACTAGATATAAAGTCAATTAATTTTTTATTCTTTCATACACTTATCCAGCAGTTTTGTTTGTTCTATACTTTGTCATCTGTCATGTGCCACATATGATATAGGCTCTGGGAATAGTGCTATGAAGAGAATGGATGGATCCCTACCCTCAGTCTCAATGTGGAGGAAGTGCAGCATGGGACTGAGAAATTCCTAATACCTCAGAACTTGTTCAGTCTTTTGGGATCCTCCACCAGGCCTGTCCTGAATATAGAAAACATTACCTTGATTGTGATGCTGCTGTTGACTGTTATAATGAAAATCGTGGTGGAGGCCAATCTTGCATTTTATATATTTCTTTCCTGAACATTAAATACCATTATCCTCTGAAACAATGCTCTCTAACCTCCGTGTCTCTAAAAATGTGTTGACCCCTAAAACTTTGTTTCAGTTGTACTGTCCATAATATCACTCTTCTCTACAACGCTCCTACAAATCCAAGTCCATATCATGGAACACCATCCTTCTATGGTCCAAGAGTCAGCCTTACCCTTTCTTAACCTCTGATACCTGATTATGACAGTCCAGTACAAGGTTAAGAGACAAACTCAAGTGGAGAAATATTGAACCAGTAGCAAAATATAATAAATATGCAAATCTCTCCTTTCAGAAGCCGTATTCCAGACCATCTAATAATGTCTCAATATTTTTTCATGTTATTATTCTCCCTGCTGCAGTGGGAGGAGGCCACTTCTGCAGCAGTGCTTTTCTGCCTTCCCACCTGTTTACATTTACTAGATGGCTGCCTAGGGAACCCTGCAGAAAATAATGCTTGTGTGAGCCATTTAGTTGACTACATGTCAAAAAGTAATTTGAATCAAAGAGTCACTAACTTAATTGATGGTGATGGCTCCATCCAAAAACAACCAAAGAAATTGATGTTGTGCAAATTGCACATATATTGCTCTTGAATTTGTGAGCATATTCTTGTTTGCCTTGACAGGATTCAAATTATCTTTCGGACAGCTCGACACATTACTTAAGATGTGCCTGTATGTGAATTTTAGCTGCTAAAGGGGGCAATAACAACCTTCCTATGAAATTAATTCCCATGACTTCAACTTCATCTTGTTCTTTCTTTTATTCATTCCCTGTACGTACCCCCTCTATTCCTTTATAATTTGTGTTTCAACCTCCATTCTAGTCACCATGGAATACAGACCTATTTTGTTTACAGATCCCATAGGCACCTAAGGTTTTAAGGAGCAAAAGATGATACATCACACAGTCAATAAACGTATTTTAAATTATCTGGACACGTTCCCTCCCATGTCACTGGGCTCTATTTTTGAATTGCTATTGGGTCCTTTTTGAGGGGTGGAGACCCTTAATAGTTCAAAATAAGGTGATTTCCAAATAAGTCTATATCCCTGAGAGAATCATAATTTAGATCCTGGGCAGAGGAGGCCAGCCCAGCAGGCATCCTCTCGGAGTGGTGACAGTATGGGTATGAGGACCGGGCCAGAATAAAAAGTACAGTCAGTCTGCAACATGCAGAATTGTCTATATGAGGATTCAAGACTATCAAGAATAGTTCTGGAAAGTGGTGCTGTCTTGGGTATTTCCAATAGGTGCCAAGTCCAATAGACAATAAAGTGAAAAGACCCCTGAGTAAAGGGGGGAAAAACATAGGAATATCAGGGGAACTTCTGACACTAAGGAACTGTTGGACATGAGTGACAGACATGTTATCTTCAAACAAGGTGGTATTTAGAGATTAGAAGTTTTCCAGCATTAGGAAGTGGAGTTATTATAAGATTAGGAGGAAGGAAGACTGGGCAGCAGCCCACCTGCTTGCCTGCCTCTCTGCTTATGGTTTTCATCCCATGGAGTTCTAAATGTCCATGAACACAGCCTGAAAAATCTAAGGACTACCTAGTGTTCAAGAGATCTCTGACAGTTACTTTTATGTGTCGACTGGGCTAAGGGATGCCTAGCTAGTGGATAAAGCATTATTTCTGGGGATGTCTGTGCGGGTATTTCAGGAAGAGATTAGCAATTGATTCAGGAGACTGAGTAAAAAGATCTGCCCTCACCAATGTGGGCGGGTATCATTCAGTGTGTCTAGGGCCGAAATTAACAAAAAGACAGAGAGAGGGCAAATCTGTTTTCTCTTCTTCAACTGGGATGACCCTTTTTTCTTGCCCTGAAATAGTGGAGCTCTTGGTTCTCAGGATTTTGGACTCAAGACAGAATTTCACTACCAAATTTCCTGATTCTCCAGATTGTAAACTGCAGATTATAGGATTTCTTGGCCTCCATAACCACATGAGTCAATTCTTATAATAAAATCTCCTCATGTATTATATCAGTTCTGTTTCTCTGAAGAACCTTCACTAATATGGAATCTTAATAATGTTTATATCCCCAAAATACACTTGTAGCAGACTCAATATTTAGAGTAACAAAGGTCTTTGATATGCAACTTAAACTTTATTTATTTCTCTACAATCAAAATCAATTTTGCTCTTGGGCCTCGTCCATGCAAATGGTGCAAATTTTAGTTTTCCAGCTCAAGCTAACTTTACTTACTTCTTGGATTAGAAGGTGAGTATTTTAGGGGCGCCTGGGTGGCTTAGTCGGTTAAGCGTCCAACTTTCGCTTGGGTCATGATCTCGCGGTTCGTGGGTTCGAGCCCCGTGTCGGGCTCTGTGCTGACTGCCAGCTCAGCCTGGAGCCTGTTTCGGTCTGTGACTCCCTCTCTCTCTGACCCTCCCCTGCTCACGCTGTCTTTCTCTCTCCTAGAAATAAATAAAAAACATTAAAAAAATTTAAAAAAAAATGAAAAAAAAAAGAAGGTGAGTATTTTAAGGGGAGAGCCATCTAGCTCTCCTCACTGCTATGTTGGTTAGTACTGGTGATAAGAGCCCTATGCATATGCACTGATCTTTCAGCATAAATAATACCTGGTAATTTCTCATCAGTGAAGCCTGGGGCAACTGACTTATCCATACAGTTTGATGCTCGTTGCTCATCTTCTGAGGGCTGGCTTCTCCCCAGCCCATTCTAAGAGGCCTCCTCACCACACAGCATAGCAGAGGCTTAGTTCTCAGCTTCCTTAAGCTCTCATGATGGGGTCACAGGGACTTATTACATATTCTCCATGCTCTCAAGTGCCAAAGAAGACTCAGCTTTCAAAACCAAATTTAGTGGCTCCTGACTGGCTCAGTCGGCTAAGTGTCTGACTCTTGATTTCAGTCAGATTATGATCTCATGGTCATTAGATCGAGGCCTGCATCGGGCTCCACACTGAGCATGTAGTCTGTTTGGGATTCTCTTGCTGCCTCTCTCTCTCTGTCTCTCCCCCACTCACACACACACACATGCATGCTCTTTCTCTCAAATAAATAAACTTAAAAAAATATCTCCCCCCCCCTTGCCCTTGCTCTCTTGCCCTTGCTCTCTCCCCCTCTCCCTCTTTCATTCTCTTTCTCTCTTCCTAGACACCCCAGTTGCCTTTCCAACCTATTTGGCTGTCTCATTTTTTTTTTTGACGTCTCGAGAATTTTTTTATTGGCCATCAGTTTTGGAACCACCACCATTCCAAAACCACATCAAACTGGAACACCTTGCTTCACCTTATCTGAGACCTACACAGAGTCTCTTTGCTGCTGAGATAGACCTGGGGCACTTCATTATTTTTTTTTTTTTTAATTTTTATTTTCTTGGTAGAGTGAAAAATTGAAGGGTTACAAACATATAATATTTTATGTATGTATGTTTTTATTTAAATTCCAGTTAGTTAACAAAGTGTAATACTAGTTTCATGTGTATAATTCAGTGATTCAATGCTTCCATACAACATCCAGTGCTCATCACAAGTGCTCTGCTTAATGCCCATCACCTATTTAACCCATCTGGCCACCTACCTCCACTCTGGTAACCATCAGTTTGTTCTCTATAGTTGAGTCAGCTTCTTGGTTTGCCTCTCTCTCTCTTTTTTCCTCTATGCTCATTTGTTTTGTTTTTTGAAATCCCACATGAGTGAGTGAAATTATACAGTATTTGCCTGTCTCTGACTAATTTATTTTGCTGTCTCATTTTTAAAGCAAGGCTCTTCTTGAGGCTTTCTCCATGACAGCCTCAGAAAGAAGAGAAGGGTTAATCCATGAGTGTTAATCCCATGGTTCTATAAACTTTCTGTCTTCTCTCACTTCACTCTCAGCTTCACCAACCTCTACTGCCTATCCCAGGAAGAGTTCTTAACTCCCTTCTAGCCTTCAACAGAAGAGTAGAACTTTGCCATTCTGGATGTTTTGGTATAAAGACTGACCTACATAGGCTTTACTGTGTTAATGTCTACTGTAATAAATTCTACCTCAAAACTCTGGTTCTGGAATAAGCAATTTAGTCTCCATACAAATTTTCTATCACAGACTATGCAGCATGAACTTTAGACTCAACTTTGACTCTCAAAGCTGGACAATATTATTTGTTGACCCAAATCACAAATATTACTTATTCTTATACCTTGGGCATACAGGATAGCTTTCATAGTTGGGAAATAGACAATTGTCTAATGATCTTGGCTCTATTTGGCCACATTCTGGAGTCACTCTTTTCCCAGTGAACACCCCATCATGCATGTGTCTAGGTTTCAAAGATGAGGATAGTGACCTGGACTGACTGTCTACTATAAACCTCATGTTGATTCTCTGATTTCCCCTAAATAATCAACTTTACAACAACTGTACCTACTACAGTCTTCAACCCCTCTATTTTAGCCTATGATTTGCTTAATACTGCTACCTGTCTATAATCCATTTTTTTGATATTGTGATTGCTTTATCATGATACTACAAACAGCTTTTCAGACAACCCCTTCTCCAAGTTATCACCAGCCCAAATCTCAGTGGGACAGTCTATCCTTAACACTGTATCTAGGGTGGATCTGTACACAGCTCTCTAACCCCAAGGCCATAATATGGTTAGAATTGAGTCACAATAAAATTCTCTTATTAAAAAAACAAAATAACTTTATCATTCAGCATTTCTTTGATTCATTTGGTCATTTAAGCAAGCACTTCTTAAGGTTTAATGTGCATATGCATGATCTGGGTTCTTGTTAAAATACAGATTCCTATTCAGTGAGTGTAACATGAAGCCAAAGATTCCAAGAACTTTTCAAATTATGTCAATGTTGTTACAAGTCTATTAACTACAGGTTATATAAACTGTACATTATTTATTTCAATTTCCCTTTGCTGGGTCTCCCTTATTATTCTATCATCACTTCATAACAAGTCTCTCTAATAACCCACACATTATGATTGCAAGGTAATCCAAAATAAATGGTATTTTTCTTGTAGATAAAAATTGCTTAGACATGTGTATTTTTTGTCAAGTTTTGTTTGTTCATATTCAATTGTGCCTGCATAGTTATTATAAACAATTGTCCACCTCTTTGCATAATACAACACACTTCATACAACATACTAAAGAAAATATTTTAAAAATACTTCCCTTAGCAAAACTGTTTTCATATGCATTAAATGATATTTAAATGTATAAAAACTGAAGGGGAGCAGAATTTGTTACCTCAAAATATGCCACTTTAGCATGTAGATTATTTTGAGTTTAAAGCAATCAAGACTCAGCAGATTCAAGAAGGAAAAAAAAAATTACGTCTCCCTTAATTACCTAACAGAATTTAAATAGGGGGCCCAGCACAGATAGAGAACTATTACCAGAATGACCTATCTGTATGGCAGGACAAACATCTAATTACCAAACATCTGCTCTTCTTATTGTCTTGTGAATTACCCCATAGCAGCTTTGATGTCCCAGGTCTTTAACCCATTCTTTAACTCAAGATGGCATATAATCCTCAACGGCCTGACTTGCCTGTGAGTCTCATATTTTTATGGGACTCTGTACATATGAAATTAAGTTTTTCTCCTATTAATCTGTCTTATGGCAATTTAATTATTAGACCAGCTACAGAACCTAAAATGTACACCAAAAGTTTTTCCTCCCCTTCAAAAAAGTCTAATGAAAACAGCATTTTGCATTCTAGGCAAAAAGTCATATGGCTGTGAGTATTTGAATCAACCCTGCATTATTTAATTTTGTCCCATACACTGGCCTGTCCCCTGCCTGTATCAGTCCCTCAGCCCTATCTGTACTATGAAATAAAGCAAATAATTCATAATCCCCATCAGCTTACTCTCCGTAAGGGTGTCAGAGTGCTGCTGCTTGCTGATGCCCCCTCTTCCTGTTCTGATCATATACATGCGTGTGACCTCCGCGGTCACTGCCACAGTACTCAGATCCTCTCTTCTTTCTGCCCTACTCCCTGAAACTGCAGTCCTCATCCTGCCTTGCTAGACCTCTTTCTTCATCCCTTCACATTGTTATTTCAGAGTGGAATGGGGTATGTTAAGGTTGGAGAGAGATGACGGACATGCAAAGGAGCTTTAAAAAAATGACCAAATGTACAGTAAGTACCAAACCATATGCTCAGTGTGACATCACATTAAGCACTCTCACAGTTACCCAAAACAAACTGGGTCTCTGCCTCTGAAAACTCTGCTTTCATTTCCAAGGAAATTTTGATGGAAAAAGTGAAACCTATTGTGTCTTTTCTCTTTCCAGTGACATCTCCCAAGCACGATCTGCTGTTTTGAGGGTTTTTCTGGCAATGAAAAATGCCAAGCACAGATCTAGTCTGTGCAATTTTGAGGCATAAGACCTTTTGCTAGGCTGGAACAACACCACCACAAAGCAAAACCCATCCTTTGTGCCACTGTCAGCAAGCAAGGGCTGTAAAAACAGGAAAGGTTTACATAAGAAAGCAGCAAATGTTAATCCATTTTTATAACTATGCTTGACCCCAAACTTTTTATAAGCTTCTGAAATACTGAGATAAGTCTTTGCTTACTTGTTCCACCTTCTTTTACAAAACAAAGGTAGCCTAGAAGCAGGGAATTAGCTACAGTCACAATGAAAGTGACACTCTTCCTTCACCAGGCCACTTTCTCCAGAGCAGGAAAGTAGTGGTGCAGAATGGAAGCCCAAGAGTCTGGGGAAAGGAGACCTGGTTACAGTGATATGTGACCTTAGGGGGATGAGGAAGTGCTTTGGGGTCTCACGCTCATTATCACTTGTGAAATACACTTAATTCTCAGGTTCCTTCCAGTCTGACTATCCTTTTCTTCTAGGAATGAAGTCTGAGATCTTGTATTTTAGCTGAGGACAGAGCAAGAGTACTCAAATAAGTACAGAAATAGATATTCCCCAGGAATTCCTCTCTAATTATGATCATATCACACCTGAGTCCATGTTTATCACTACTTACATGAAAATGAAGAAATTCTTATTTCTCAGCTTCTCAAAAGTCTTTTGAAACTTCCACATTAATGGAACTTCCACTCATAACCAAACTTCTATTCATAAATCTACCTCAAAAATGGTTAAGGGATTCTAAATTACAAAATTAAAATCACGTTTTATCTCATCATAGCCGTGAATAGAAAGAATATAAGCTTCTGAAGGATAAAAATATCAAAAGATGAAGTTTCTCGAATACTTCCTAATATCTTAGTATTTTGTGGTTTTGTGGAGTTTTTTGTTTGTTTCTTAATGTTTATGTATTTGTTGGGGAAGGGGCGGGCAGAGAGAGTGAATCCTAAGCATACTCTGCACTGTTAGCACAGAGCCTGATGTGAGGCTTGATTTCACAAACCTTGAGATTAGGATCAGAGCCAAAATCAAGAGTTAGATGTTTAACCAACTGAGGCACCCAACCAACCTTCTGTGGTTTTTAATAGCAGTAAATCTTAGCTGAGAGCAATGGACTGCTGAGGATGATAAAAATGTACCCATGGAAATTTGAGAGCCTCTGATATTAGAGGTTGGGGAAAAAGATCTTTCAAAACATATGCCTTCTGAAACATGCACTCTTCCCCAGCATGATGACATGGAGAAAGACAAGAAATGTTCCCGAGGAGAATGCATTAAGCATGCATGAGAAGTGGAGGCTGAAAAAAAGTGTGAGAGAGGGGAAGACCTTAGAGCACACTTAATAAAAAATAAGACAATAGATCAATCTGACTCACTCACAAGTCTTAGAGATTGCAAATAATTACAAGGACCAAAAAAAAAAAAAAAAAAAAAAAAACTGTCAAAGATTTTTATTTCTCAAATTATCTTTGTCAGGATTCCATAGAGCATGCTTTTTAATATCACAGATTATATTTGGTCATAGGTGAGGATGCTGTCAAGGCTTGAAGTGAGTCCAACTCCAATTTCATTTAACCCTCCATGGTCCTGAGCCAGAAAGTAGTAAATAAAACCCCTACTTCTGGTGGCCTAACAGAGTCTGGAGGCCCAGGGATCTTCTTTCATCTAGAAATGCGCAGGTAGAATGCATGTTGGATTAAAGCTGTGCATCTGCTCCTACAATGTTATGTGCAGGGCCCTTTAGATGCAATGAAATAGAGACAGAGAGGAACCAAAAAAAAAAAAAAATGGAGAAAAGGTGGGAAGCAAAAATGGAAAAGGAATAGAATCTAAAATTAAAATCTAAAATATCAGAAAAGGGGTAGAAGATTAAGCACAGGCCTGCTCAACAAATCTCTTATGCTAGGTCTCAGAGGAACCTGTTGAAATGTGAAAGAAGTGGTTTTTTTGTTAGATCAAGGCAAGATCTATGTTAAAAACTCAGGGGGCACCAAACTCTAACCCTAGGGAAGGGCAGGCAAAGAAAAATATGCTTAGTTTCTAGAAAGATTTAACAAATTCAGTCATGATAGCCACTCTCTGGGCTGATAATGAAACATGTAGTTTTGGAGGTTTTGGCCCTAATCATTTTGAGTTGATATCTGGGAGGACAAAGTTGCAAAAGCTGATCTCATCAATTTATAAACAAATTCTGGGCTAGAATGAACATGAGAATGGCTCTGGAAGTTGTTATCTTCTACTTAAGTTTTCTATCCAAGTTGACAGGCCCCTCATCTGCTGCCGAAACAAATCTATAAAACAAGTAGAGGTGAAAAAGTTTTTTTTTTTTTTCTTTCTTCCCTTCTAGGTTCTGCAGCTGACCTAATAATTAAATTGATAAAAGACAGATTAACAGGAGAAAGCCAAACAGAAGTTTAATAACATGTACACATCCTGTGTACAGGGGGCAGACCTAGGGAAACAGTCACTCTGAAATGGCCAAGCCTTCACCTTAAATCCCACCTTCAGCTAAAGACAAAAGATGTTGGGAGTAGGGGGTTAGTTGAGGGATGTTAAACAAGGGTAAGGTTGTTATGCAGACTTAAGTTGCCATATTTTTCTTTGATAAGAGTTTCTGGAGATTCAGTCATCCCATTCCTGATACAGCTAAGGAAACACCTTTACAAATAGAGATTTTCCCTTATATATGTAAATGCTTCTTATAAAAGAATAATTTATTGGTTTCCATAGCTTCTTCTATCTTTGCAGTTTCTTAAAAATAATCAGCCTAAAATAATCCCCATGCCAAAGAGACATATTTTGGAGACAAATTCTGCTCCCCTACACAAGCAAAACAGACCAGCTAGGAAACATACTTCCCTAAAATACATAACCTCTATATATTATTCCCCCAAACACTTTTGTTAAAGAATCCATTTTCAAATTCTCTAACCACTGTCACTCTGGACCTTGAGAATCATACCACAAACAAGAAGTTCTTACCAAGGGGAAGTGAATCTTTGCAGAGTTGTTTAAAAATCCGAGATGAGTCAAGATGTCTCATGCAATATAATGATTCTGGGGCAGGGAATGAAAGGAGAGACTTTGTATTTTCTTAGAAGGGAGGTAAGTAACCACAGGGCCAACCTTTTCCTTTTAGGTCCAACTATGACCAGGATACTGGGGTTTAGTCTTGGACACAATGTTTTGAAAGATAAACTGAGGGACTGCACAGGGTCTTCAAAACTGAATGGTAGTGTGACCAGCTTAACCTCAAGATCTGACCTTAGTCCCACCTTTTTCCTTAAGTTCTCCTTTACAGTTTATCTCTTAACTCAGGCAAAAGACTCTAGGGGCATAACATCCTGTGATAGAAATCCAAACTACCCCTCAAGCAATAATGACTGCCCTGAAGAAGAGCCCTAGTGGCCCAGACAACCCAGGCCAGTTTGAGCTAAACCTCCAACCTGCACTTGTGCAAATGAACCTCTGAAATAACCAACAATTACCTTTACCTCATTATAATACTAAAATCTCTGTCCGAGGAAAAGCACAAGCCTCATGTACATAATACACAATGTATGTATAGACATGTTTCCTTAAAGCCCATGAGAAACCTTATGCCCCTCACTACATACAATGACAGGGCTTCTTTATGTAAATAAATATTCATCCTAACCTTCAATAAAAGGTAACCCTTGCTTGGGGAATCATAACTTTGGAAGTTATTGCCTGTGATCGCCTTATCTGCTACAAATATAGTTTACTTGTGTAACAACTCAACCTGGTGTACTTTATTTTTTGTTGTTAATGTTTATTTATTTGTTTATTTATATTTTATTTATTTATTTATTTATTTATTTATTTATTTATTTATTTATTTAGAGAGCGAACAAACAGGGAAGGGGCAGAGAGAGAGAGAGAGAGAGATCCCAAAAAGGCTCCACACTATCAGCTCTGAGCGCTATGCAGGGCTCAAACTGAGGAACACGGAGATCATGACCTGAGCAGAAACGAAGAGTCAGACACTTAACTGACTGAGCCACCCAGGTGCCCTTCAACCTGGTATAGTTTATACCTGTGACTCACCAAGGAGCAAAGTCAATTAGTTTGGTTACACTAGGAATTATAAAAAGACATGGAACTGTATTAACCCAAGGATGGGAGGCAAAGCACTTAAAACCAAATACAAGCTGGATTTTACTACAAACCCTCTCTATAACCTTCTCAGGCATACTGCTAAGCCTTCTTTAAGACATTCTTTCACTATTCTATATAATACTGTAGAGGCAGAGGGCAGGCTGCACCAAGATCGACCATTTTGGCATGTGGATTATTTTGAGCTGAAGGCAATCAAGACCTGTAGGCCTTTTCTCCCTCACTCAAATACACATTAGAATCTAAATCTGAGGGTCTTTCCAGAATAAGATTACCAAAAATAAATTTGATCTGAGTAAGCCATCTATATGACAGGGCAAACATTTATTTACCAAACATTACTCTTCTTTAACTTCCTGTGAATTGCATTCCTTCCCTTTGAAATCCCAGATCCCTAGCCCTTTTTCCTTAGTTCATATGACATATATACCTCAGTTGGCCTGACTGTCATTGGAATTTCCAAGTCTGTGTGGATTCCCTATATGTACACTATTAAATTTTATTTTTCCCTGTTAATCCATGTCACGTCAATTTTATTCTTAGTTAATTTAGAAGGACTCTGAAGGGGACAGAGGAATTCTTGCTCCAGAAAAAGTGACAGGACATTCTTGCTCCCTGACAATGTTACTGATCAATCATAAGCATTAAGGCTGGATATGAATAGGTCAACCCTGTCATGCTGCCACAGCCAACTTCTCCATCCCATGGAGTCCTAAGGGAAGTGGACAAATCAAAAGCACACTTCCTGGCTGGGTTTGCCAAAGCTATTGCTGAACAAACTCAGATAAACTCACTGCAAGAGAAACCAATAACTCAAGAGATGAGGATTTGAAAAAGAGGAAGGGAGAGGTTTATTTCAGGTGCTGGCAGCTGGGGGACATGGCAGGCTCAGGCCTTAACAACTGACCTGTCTGAGCACAGGATGGACCCCTACGGTTTTATAAGGAGAGGTTCAGGGAGGTGTGTACAAGAGAGTTGGCAAAGAGCATGTGTTCATGGGTGAGAGTTGATATGTGTTCAGTCCCTGATCTTGGGCAGGAAAGGGGGCATGAGGGGTGTGGTCTTCCAGACATTCTGTTGTTATCAGGGCTTTTCTAGTATGCTGCTTGAAATGTTCCAGTCATAGCAAATAGTATTCTTCAAAAAAGTGTGATAAATAACCACAATGGGTTTTAGTTAGAGCATGAGTTAAGTGATCTTGTCTATTTCTGACTTAACTGTTGGGGACCATAGTTGAGCTAGAGGACTTGCTGACAATAATATACATTACGGCACACCCTGAAATTTCAAGCTTTGACCTGGTTGGTCCCTTTAGAAACGTGTTATATGGGGATTAGGAAGAAACAAACATGCAACTTAATTCCACTTATAAAATGCAAGGCAAAGGCCATCTATAAAATAAATAGCAGGTTTGATATTCTCTAAGGTTTCATCTGATGGCAAAAGCTAGGACTCTAAAATATTGAATTTTCCCAAACAAAGCAATCTTGGTAAGAATTCAGAAAAACAAAGTACAATTTGTGACATATACATAAATCTATGTAGATGGGAGTGAACAATAAAACAATTCACTAAACTATTCTGCCAACATCATAATATATTAGTTCAGTCACGGTGATGTCTGTTATGATATTCTGGGTTTCCACAATTCCCTATCTGTACTAAAATATACCAGAAAGGTAACAGAACATGACCCATTTCATGAATAAAGGCAGTTGTAAGACTTCAATGCCTATTCCACATGTCCAAACTCCATATTAGATTTCTAGGCAAAGCGACTCTCAACCTGTTTTCTTCTCGATGTCTCAGCATATAGATATATTTGTTTATATGATTTAAATACATCTCCTCCTTTAGCAAGGACTTCTCTGAACCCATATATTCTATTATCTGTGTGTACAAGAAGCATATTTTTTTCACTGAGACCAGGCAACCTTTTGTTCAAAAGAAAAAAATTAAATCTATAATAATAATAATATGTGTTATATATGGGTAAGCCCTTTATAATTTATCAGTTGATTGATGTTTAATATATAGAAGTCATATGATCCCAAATGAAAACTTGAAAGCCAAATCAGTGAACTTTGATTTAGTAATCTGTTGGATCTCCAGCTATTTAACAAATCCTATAGTACAGGTTTTATGGTTGTTCTGATGATATTATTTGGGACCTACAGATGCCTGATCTTGCTATTCACCATTCCTCCAGGCAAATTTCCTGAACAAGAATGAGTAGAAGAAAGGGAATTATAACACTATTCTGAGCACTGGTCCATGCGGACAATGACTAATTTGGAGCTCAAGGTTTAGATTTAAGGACTAAGATGGATCATTTCCACCTCACTACATTTCTTACACCTCCAAAAATTGAGAAAAAAAATTAATTTGAGATCAGCACACTCAAGCGTATCAGCCTAAAAGACTCCTGTTGCCTTTATACACTAATTGCTAATTATTTTCCCAACTTTATCCTCCACTCTTTCCATAGTTATAAAGCTCCTATTTTTGTGTTCAAGTCATGGCCATCCAAGAAGGAGAACGGTGAGAGTTGGGAGGGGTAGGTGGGGAGGATTATAAAAGGGAAAGGAGAAGCTTATAAAGAAAATGGATATGTTCATTATCTTAATTGTGGTGTAAGTTCCGCAGGTAGGTGTGTGTGTGTGTGTGTGTGTGTGTGTGTGTGTGTGTGTATGTGTGTGTGTGTGAGAGAGAGAGAGAGAGAGAACACTCAGGAGATTTTGCATTCTGAATAATAACACCATCCTGAGCACTAGTCAGTCAGTGCTACATTCCCAGTATTTTGTATACATTCTTTACTTTGTTCCATTAGTTCAAAATTGAACATACAGTTGCCAAGCACAAGCCCAAAAAAGTGACTCACTGAACCTAAATTGATATTTTAAAATGCTTAATAATTTTTATCTCCGTCTGGATTTACTAAGTTTTGGATTTACTATTAGAGTGTAAAAGCATGATAAGATATAATTTCTCCCAAGATCCTAAAATATCAGATACTAATATGAAGTTCCAGATCAAAATACAAACTTTTAGAAATGTAGACCAGAGCCAGTTAAATGGCTCATAAATTTTTCACACCTGTCAAGGTTTTAAATGTGTCTGAGTTTGAAGACTGAAAGCAATTTGCTTTTTAAAAATTGTTTAAATAATTTCAAACTTACTGAAATTTGCAAGTAGAGTACAAAGAACTTTTTCCCTGAACCGTTTCAAAATGGGTTGCCAAACATGCTACATCAACCCTGAATATGTCAATATTTATTTCCTACAGGGAAATTCTCCTACATAACCAAAACACAACTAAAATCAAAGAATTAGCATTGATAAAATGCTACTATCACATATTGACCTCATTCAACTTGCATGAATTATCCTAATAATGTCCTTAATAGCAAAAAGATACAGTTCAGAACCACAGACTGTTTTAGTTTTCATGTCTCTTTAGTCTATTGGTGTCTGAAATAGTTCCTTACTTTAGCTTTGACCTTCATGAACTCAACAATTTTGAAGACTATAGAATTCAACAATTTGTAGTATATTCCCCAGTCAAAGTAGATCTGAAGCTTTCTCATGTCATGATTAGATGTTTATGCATCATTGAGGAGGCTATGAGAAAGTGATGTGTGCTCACAGCATCCTATCAGGTAACATACATTTCACTTTGTACCAATTATGATAATATTCACGTTGACCTCTTAATTAGAGTCTGACAAGCTTCTCCACTATGAAGATACTATTCTCCTTTTGTAAGTATTTTGAAGGGAGGTTATTTGAAACTATATTAATATCCCATCTCACAGCAAACTTTCTATTAATTAATAAATATATACCACTAGAGACTAACAGTCATCTATTTTACTTAAGAGGTTATAATCTCTCACCATCACTTATTTTGATACTCAAATTGCCAGAGATTATCCAGTAGAAGTTCACTGGAATTGGTTTCTCTATCTTTTTCACCTGTCCCCATCATTCTTGGAGTACATCTTCCCTTTGTGGAAGATAATGTTCCAGGCTCCTTCCATACTACCCCTGCCCCAGTCCTAGAAACAGGCATTTCTACAAAGATCCCTGATTTTTGTAGATGGAGAACAGTAGTTAGAAGCCAAGATACTGGCTCTCCTGCGATTGCACTATTGCTTTCTCCATGCGATTGCATTATTGCTTTCCCTAGGCCATTTCAGTGGACAAAGCTAAGAAACTCTCTCTCTCTCTCCCATGCACACACATCTCTCTATTTCTGTCTCTCTCAACTCCATTACATTGCACTGATACCTCCAAGTCTAGTAACTAGTGGTCATACAAGTCTTCTCCAATTCAATAATCAGAACTTCTCTAATAGCAAGAAACTTGGCCCCCAAGAGTCTTGCTCTATTTATTCATCCAAACTTTCCATCATCATCTCCCCATTGAATAATATTTCATTGTCTGCATGTATCAGCTTTACTCATTCATCTAGTGAAAAACATTTTGGTTACTTGATATATTTTAACTATTATGCTTTTTAATATTTTTGAAAGGAATATTCCTTAAAATGATTTATAGCAATCATAAATTACAAACTTGTATACTTTGAGGTTTAGGGTCTTAATAACTGTGAATGTGCTATGCTTCCTCTGCTCTAGGCAAATTACATGGCATGGCAAATAGAAAGTATGTAGAGTTAGACTGACTTATATTTGAAAACCTCTCTGCCACCTACCAGCCCTGGGACCTTAAAAACTCACTTACCAAAAGCTGTGCCTTTAGACCAATACTGATCTGGAAACAATATATTTACAGAGCCTTGCTACAACATTTTGAAAGTCATAGTAATACCACTTTTGATGACTATTGAGGTTAACCTTAAATTCAAATTCTAATTTTGCCTGTATGCCCAGCTTTATTTTCCAGTTCTCTTAAGTTAGCTTCCTCTATCCATCCACCCATCCACCTGCCAACCCATCTATCCATGCATCTTATCCTTTAAAAATTAAGTGACATTGTGTGCTAAACACTGTGTTAGGCCCTTAGATGTAAAGAGGGAGATATACCCAAGTGAAAAAGAGAACATAAAGTGGTACATTTACAAGATGTTATGAGGCTATGAAAAAGAGACATTGAGTCGGCCTGGCAGATGCTCTGAGAGGCTTCTTGGACAATGAGTTGGGCAGGGCAGAAGTGGAAGGTAAGCAACAATGTGGTAGACAGACAAAATGGCATAAGCAAAGGCACAGACTGAGACCTGAACCTGAGAGGGAAATAGTCACTAAACCTTATGTCCTGGCCTGGATCCACATGACCTGCCTGACACCTTGGCCCTTCTATCTTTTGGGCTTGCCTTGCCTAATAGTGTTTCCTAATGATAGCCATATCTTCTGTACCAAACCCATAGCCTCTGTACCAAAATGCAGTCCCATTTGACTCTAAATATTGAGAAAAACCTGCCAGCATGTCTATTATGGTGTTCTGCTGACCTGTTTGGACATGTACTTGCCCTCCACGAGACCATTCAGATGCTGAGTATACAACATCCCTTTTTGACATAGTCTCCTTAACCTCAGGATATATTTATTTCAGATCCTGATCTTTTCCAGTTTACCCCACAATGTTGGAGTTATTCTGTGGTAAGATCCAAAGTCTGGCAGTAATATTTGTTAGCATATTTTACAATGCACAAAACTGTGTTTCAGATTTCACGTTCTGATAAAGACTTCTTATAATGTCCATTTACTGATCATAAAAATTCACATTGACTAAATAATCTTTCAGACCCATGGGTTAAAAAAAAAGGACCTTGAGAAAAATATAACTGGAATTCAAATAAATGAGAATTAAAAAGAAAGTGGAGATATTTGATTAGAAGTAGGATGAAATGAATGCATAGGAGCACATGTACCCCAATGTTCATAGCAGCACTCTCCACAATAGCTAAAACATGGAAAGAGCCTAAGTGTCCATCAACAGACGAATGGATCAAGAAGATGTGGTTTATCTATACCATGGAATACTACATGGCAATGAGAAACAATGAAATCTGGCCATGTGTAGCAACATGGATGGACCTTGAGGGTGTTATGCTGAGCGAAATAAGTCAGGCAGAGAAGGACAAATATCATATGTTTGCACGTATAGGAGGATTAGGAGGAACTTGACGGAGGAACAAGGGGGAGAAGAAGGGCGGAAATGGTGGGGGAAAGGGAGAGAGGCAAACCATGAGAGACTCTTGAATGCTGACGAAAACTGAGGACTGATGGATGTGGGGGGAGGGGGGGATGGGCATGGAGGAGGACACTTGTGGGGATGAGTGTTATGTGGAAACTAATTTGACAATAAACTATTAAAAAAATAAATAAATAAAAGAAATCTAATGAACCATAAAAAAAAAAAAAAGAAGTAGGATGAAATGAGAAGTTAAAATGTGCACATCCTCAAGTTTTCACCCCTCTGGTCAAACTTAGATCAACTGTCTCATTTAGTGTAATGATTTCCTTCTCCCTGTAAACTCCTTGCGGCCAAATGATGCTTGGTTCATCATCATGATCCTTAGCACATAGCACTAAACTGAAATCAAATAAAGATATTTGTTGATTGTTTTCTGATACCTAAGAATCATCACCATAACCTTGGTTAAATGTACCATTTCAGAACAATTCTGGGATGAGAATTACAGCTTAAAATGTCCTTCTTCCTCTTGTTTACTCAGACAGTAACCATTCACATCCTTAGAAATTATTCCCAAATACTGTTGCTTCTAGAAAGCTTTTCCTTTCTAACACTTCCTAGCTTGGACAGTCTCTAGCTTAGGCCCTCAGTATGTATTATAATAACAGCAAATACAACATCTTATTTTCACATTATTTTTAATCATTCACAAACTAATCTTCCATCAAATTATGTCAACCCTATGTGTTTGTCAAGGAGGTTAATAGCATTTCTATTTTAGAAGTGAGGAAACTGAGGCTCAGGGAAGGTCACTGGTTTTTCCAAGGCTTCTCAGTAAGTTCAGGTCAGAATGTAATTTAGACTCTTGATTCTAAAGCATAGAATTGTGACCTCTCAATTCATAGCTCTAAAATTTGTCTCATACTTCTGTATGTGTATTGACATGTGTTTTTTGTTTGTTTGCATGTTTATTTGTTTTGAGTACAGAAACTATTTCTCACCTCTGGATTTTCCCCCATCCCTCCTGTCTAGCATACACCTCACATATACACTGTCAGGGACATATGTTGGTCTACTGAATATATCAACATAATAAAAAATTATGTAATTCATGTAGAAGTCTAAAATTATACATCCAGAGTTTTTAGCCATGTCTTTCCTACACTCTTTTCTTATTTTCTGTTACAGAATACAGACAACAGCATACTTTCCTATCAGTATGGAGACCACCGAGATGCTCCTACATTATTCAATCTAACTGCAGTAGCTTCCAAGGGGAAAATAAATACCTTGACTGAGGCTCCACTGGTCTGCATCGCATGCACAAGCATGAAGGATTTCTTTGCTGTCAAGCTTTCAGTTGGGAACAAAATCCCCCTGCTGAGCCCTGTTGCTCACTGCAACACTTAAGATATGATTCGGCACATGGAGTCTTAGGCGTCTCTGAGCTGGTACCTCTTCTTCCATGTCCCTAAAGCTCAGGCAGGCACAAGAAATGGAATTCCTGACTATCAGTTGGTAACAGATGTGGCAGGTCTAGAGAACTGACCACCTGTCAGCACATCCAAAGATAAAATCATTTTCTTGTCACCAGTGGGCCATACATTTGCAATGATGTTTCTGGGAATGTGTCTTACTGAATCATGACACATCAAAGGGCAAGGGTAAGAAAATATTTTCTTGGGACCCTATTAAATGAGCAAAATTATGTTGAGGGTTGAAATTAAAAAGAAAAGAAAAGAAAAGAAAGTTATGAAGCAGAGTCCCCAGGGCAGGTGCTTATAAGCTAGTTGGGACACCATAATTCAGAATTTTAAAGATACGTGGCAGTGGAAGATAAGGTATGAAATATGCCACATCAGCAGTGCAACTATAAATACTGTAGAAGTTCTGAAGGGAAGTAATCACAAAGTACTAAGAAGTGGAAGTGGAGAAGATCTGACAGGGAAGAAAGGTGAGTGAGAGATGAAATCTACAAAAAGTTTAGGATTTTAAACAAGGATGGCAAAGGCAAATTTGAGCACATGAACAGTTTAGTAATATTGCTTTAAAAGCAATGTGTGTGTGGGGGGGGGGTGCCTGGGTGGCTTGGTCAGTTAAGCATCTGATTCTTGATTTTGACGTAGGTCATCTTTTGGTTTGTGGGATTGAGAACCATGTCAGACTCTGCACTGACAACGCAGCACAGCCTGCTTGGGATTCTCTCTCTCCCTCTTTCCCTGCCCCTCCCCTGCTCATGCTCTCTCTCTCTCTCTCTCTCTCTCTCTCTCTCTCTCGTGTGCGCACACATGCTCTCTCACTCTTCTCCCTCTCAAAATAAATTTTAAAATTTAAAAAAGTAAAAGCAATGTGTGGACAAATGTATGCAGAAGTTTTAGTTTGATAAAAGATTGCTATTCCCAGGTAAAGCCCTTTCAACTCCGTGAAAAATATACTCCATAAGGTTAATACTAAGAGATAATAAGGATAAAAGATTTGTTCCTCGTGGCCAGCTAGCAAAGAGAAAAGAAGTTTCTATTCACTTTCTGTTTATCTACATGCTATAGGCAAAGACTTCTGGTCATCCTGCTACAAACATTCCAGAATAGCTATGGTACAGAACAGCACAAAGTGTCCATGACTCTCAGTGTCTCCTGCTTTATAAGTTCTGTGAGGTTCCTTTGTACAGCTCTGTAGCAATGTGCACTATCTTATCACCCACTCTTCATTATTTGTGTGACTCAAGATCAGAAGGTACAATGCACTGTTATTCTATATTCTTTGCAGGCTGTTCATTTTAATTCAAGTTTATTATGAAAATTTTAGGCAAGCAACAGCTCAGAGAAAAGAAAGTTGCTCTTACAAAAGAAAGGCCCAGCTGAACTGATAGCAGAGAGATACCCAATGTGCACGATACCCAAAAGACTCTGGAGTGGCAGAGATAACTGATAAACCAAGGTCTTATTCTTGATGATGTCTACATGACATTTTGTGGCTTGCAGTTCTGGGAAGTCACGAACACTCTAGCCACCTCAACATGAACAGCAGCTGAAGATGCCTCTCCCTGTATTCCCATATGTGCCTTAGTGCTCTCTGGGAAGCAGAACCTGCTCCATTTTTCAAAGTAAAAACCATAAATAATCCTGTTTTCTGTAGGGCTTTCAAGGGGCTGCTAACCCGCAAGTATATACTCTCTAAAATTCCCAGATTGCAGGGACAGGTTTGTGATCAGGAGGAGACTTCTGTGCAAACAGCTAGATAGAATGAATTTAGAGGTGTCCTCTTCCAAAATACTTAGGGTCAAGCTAAAGTTAGTGAAAGGGGTGTTTACAAAAAATTGGGGAATTAGGGGAGGAGGAAAATCTTGAAATATTAAAGCTGAGATACATATTTCATATGGCACAAGCTGGAATAAAACAAATTATTTTTTAAACCCAGCTTTTACTTCAGTTCTAAGTTCTGCTGGCATTATAGACTAGTGCTTTAGAGAATTAGAAAAAGAGACAGCAAGATCAAAAATGATAGAGAAAGAGAAAAGGAATACCAAGAAGTCTGTATATCAACTAATTTAATAAATATTTTAATATTAAAATTAAACTACATATACATAACATAAATAAATGCATGAAATATATAAAATATATACATTATAATATATATTAATTTGAAAAGAAATGCTGCTTTTGCATAAAAATATTCCCTCCTTAAAAGATACTTGCAAATGACATATCAGATAAAGGGTTAATATCCAGAATCTATAAGGNCCCTCCTTTTCTGTGAAGAATTGTCACAAAAAGAACATTCATTTGGTATGTGGTCTTACATATTCTAGCCTCAAAACAGATATTGTGTTTAGGTGAGATGAAACAACTCAGCTAAATACACCCTATTTGTTTGTTGTACCTGGACATGTCCACATTTTTGCTTCTTTTTTAAAAATGTTTTTCATGTTTATTTATTTTTGAGAAGGGGAGAGGGGCAGAGAGAGGAAGACACAGAATCCGTAGCAGACTCCAGGCTCTGAGCAGTCAGTGCAGAGCCCCGACACAGGGCTCGAATTCATGAACAGTGAAATTATGACCTGAACTGAAGTTGGATGCTCAACCGACTGAGCCACCCAGGCACCCCTACATTTTCACTTCTTAATGTACCATGTTCTCCATTCCACTGAAACACTGAATAGATTACTTGTGCCCCAAGGATGCCAGAAAAAATATCGAGTTCCCAGTTAAATTTCAGATAAACAACAACTACTTTTATTAAAAGTATGTCCCATGAAATTTTCAGATTTAATTGGGCAGCCTATATTTTTAGACATTTTAAGATAACTTTGGATACACTGTTAAGTGTAAGAAATGATAAAGCAAGATCCCTTGTACTCTTTACTCTATTTCCTCCAATGATAACATCTTGCAAAATTATTATAATATCACAACTAGGATATTGACAATGCAGTCAAGATACAGAACATTTCCATTACCACAAGCATCCATTATGTTGTCTTCTTATAGTCACTCCCACTTTCCTCCCATCAGACCCCCTCCTTAATTCCTAACCACCAATCATCTGTTCTTTACTTCTATAATTATGTCATTTCATGAATGTCAGATAAATGGAACCATACAATGTATAATTTTTTGCAACTGGCTTTTTCACACAGTGTAATCCTCTGGAGGCACATCCAGGGTGTTGTGTGTACGTAGTTCATTCCTTTTTATTGATGAATAGTATTCCATGATACATATCTATCACAGTTTAACCATTCTCTCCATGAAGGACATTTGGATTCTTTTTAGTTTTAAGTCATTACAAATAAAGCTGGTATAAACATTTGTGCATGAGTTTTTGGATGGATATATATATTCATTTTTGTAAGATAAATGCCCAAGAGTGCAACAGCAGTTGCTTGGTCTTATGATAGTTGTTGTGTTGCTGTTCTTGTTTTGTTGTTTAGAACCTACCAAATTGTTTTCCAGAATGGCTGTACCGTTTTACATTCTCAGTAGGTATGTATAAACGACCCAGTGTCTCTTCATATTCTCCAGCATGTGGTCTTGTCACACTTTTAAATTTTATTTTATTTTTACCATTTGGAAAGCTTGTAGTGATATCTCACTGGGGTTTTCACTTGCACTTCCCTAAAATAATGGTGAAATTCTTTTCATGTGCTTATTTCCCAATCTTCATGGCCTCTTTGATGAAATATCTGTTTCTTTGCCCATTTACTGATTGGATTTATTTACTGTTGAGTTTTGATGGTTCTTTATATGTTCTAGATAGTTCTTTGTCACATTATTTGGTTTACAAATATTTCTCCAACTCTACAGACTGTCTTTTCATCCTTCTTTTAGTAGGATGTTTCACAGAAAAAAGGATTTCAATTTTCATCAAGTCAAATTTATCAGTGTATCCTTTTATAGTCCATGTTTTTTTTTAATTTTAAAATGTTTTTTAAATTTATTTTATATGTTTTTTAAATTTATTTTAAGAGAGAAAGGGGCAGAGAGAGGGGGAGAGAGAGAATCCCAAACAGGCTCTGTGGTATCAGCTCAGAGCCCAACGCAGGGCTCAATCTCACAAACCATGAGATCATGACCTAAGCCAAAATCAAGAGTCAGATGCTTAACAGATTGAGCCATCCAGGGGCCCCAAGCCTCATGCTTTTGTCAAGTCTAAGAACTCTGCCTAGCTCTGGATCCTAACGATGTTTTCCAGTTTTTCTAAAAGTTTCCTACTTCTACAATTTACATTTAAGTCTGTGATTGATTTTCAGTTAATTTTTGTATAAAATAGGAGACTTAGACTGAGGTGTACTATTTTTGCCTATGATGTCTAATTTCTCCAGAACCATTTATTTAAAAGATAATTTTCCTTTATTTAACTGTTTGCTATGTCTATCACTCCAATAATACCACACAATATTGATTACTATAGTTATGTAAGTCATGTACTTAGGTAAACTGATTCTCCCTAATTTGTTCTTCTGTTTCTTCTCTGCTGCTGTTCCTCTTTCCTAATGTATGCATTTAGTCCTATAAATTTCCCTCACAGGAGTGCTTTAGCTGTGTTCTACAAATTTTGATAGCTACTTTCATTTTCATTGAAAATGACTTAAGACTTCTTTGACCCACAGGCTATTTAGTTTGCAAGTATTTCAAGATTTTCCAGTTATCTTTCTCTTACTAGTTTCTATTTTGATTCCATTGTAATCAGAAAACCCTATTTTTATGGGTATCTGGGTGGTTCAGTCAGTTAAGCGCTGGCTTCAGCTCAGGTTAGGATAGGGATGGCAATTTTTACTCTCCACATGGTCTCTACTGACACCATAGTGGGGAGAGGCTTTGATGGTTGGGTGATGGTGAAAATCCTGACTGTCTAGTAGGCCTCACCTGACATATCCCAGTGGAGAGGTGGAGTTATGTCTTCTTACTGGTGGGGTTGCAGTAAAGGTCCAGGCTCTTCACATCATCCCTACTGATATTACACAATGATGGGGCAAGGAGTGACCTTATTACCAACCATCAGCAATGTAAACCCCAGATCCATATTTGGCTATCCCTGGCACCATGTTGGCAAAGATGTTAGTGTACTTCATTACAGCTTCTTTCAGTTAAAAGTCAAGCAGAAGTCTAGGTTCCCCACTGAGCTTTCTCTTGCTAGAATGGGTAGGAATGGAGCCACATTTTTTTCTGAGATATTTGGCTATAGTAGAGCAGATATTTTTAAAAGGTTTTCTCCCTTCCTAGTCAGTCCCCTTCCTGATCTTATAGCTAGAGAGAGTAGGCTTTTCCTGAGGCTTTGTTTGTGTCATTGTCATTTCCAGGTTTCCCATTCTTCAGCTCCAAATATAGAATGTATGAGATGGTGAGGGAACTCACCATCATGTTCTTGGTTCCTTGGGATCCAGTCTGCCTTCTTTTCTCTACCTTTCAGAGTCTCCTTATATTTGTTTTTACATGTAATGACCAGGGTTTATAGCTGTATTTAGCAGGAAAAAATAGGGGAAAGTATATGTACCTTATCTTTCCAGCAGCAGAAGTACATCCTATATTTTTATTTGATAAACTTGGGAATCCTACTCTGCCTGAAACATTTTCTACTTCTCTCCCATCCTCACCTGAATTCCACAAATATAGCTTACTCTTCTTATTAGCTCTCAATTTAATTACCATTTCAACCTGTAAAACACGGTATACCTTTATGAAATGTAATACTTTAACTGTCCCATGCTTTTGATGAAGCACTAAATTCAGGTACAATTCATGTGATTAAGTTACTTCTTTCAAACTTAACTGTAAGCACCATGTAGGTAGGAAGAAGATTGCTTTTTTGTCCAGTATAAACATACATCAGTATGTTTCTAGGGTCCTTCCCAGTGCTTAGCATAGAGTTAGCAGTCAATGAAGACTGTGGAATAGATCATTAAATGTTAACAATTTAAAATTTCAACAGAGAAATTTAGAATAGTAATAAGAATATTGGTGATTGGAAACTATGGGAAGTGACTGCCATTGAGAGGAAAAAATTCTTTCCATAGAACATGATAGTACAGAGAAAGGCCCTACATGGGCCTCGTTCAGCAACTCTTGTCAGAGGATTAGGTTATATAGTAAAGGTCATCCACTTTAATATTTCAGTATTTATTCCTTGAAGTATTCACACCAATATATGACACCTGGACTGGTAAAATGCTACGAGTTCAGTAGCTGGAAAGTCCATGGTTGAATCAGTTCTTATCATTTCAGTTTTCAGTTTTCCTGTTAGCAACAGAAATCAGGAAACAGATATTTCCAGACAAACAACATACCTATGTTGGGAAAAGAGGAAGGATCATCCTATGTGTAGCAAAGATTCATAGCAACCCACCGCATCTGCGAGACAGTTACTAGTCAAGGCACTGCTTGGCTGCAGCTCTCTGTGGACTCAGCACAGCTGTACCTCTTAAAGCAAGGTCAGATATATTAACCAAATTTAATTTCTTAAAATTACTTTGTCATCAAATTTATATGCCTCTTCTCTTAGGAGTAAACCTTCAGAGTGATCCTGTCTCTTTCTCCATATGTAGTCTGAAGGGAAAGATGGACATAATGTTCATTTTCATTTTTGTATATGGTAACTTCACTCTTCTTCAAAATTCTGAGAGGAGATGGTAGACATAGGAAGTTAATATATAGCATGATCCAACACTTAAAAATGATAGAATTTGCTTTCAATTGTGGGAATCAACAGTATTGTTCATTTCATAATCAAAATAATACAATTTTGCTTTCATTTTCTCCAGAAAATTTTACATTGTACTTCTATTTCCTTTTAATTTTCACTAGATTTAAATAATATAGATGTATTCTTCCCCACAGTAGAACAGAAACACATTGAGTGCCAGGTTATGGGGAAGAGAGCCTAAAATGCAACAACTGAAGGTGGAAACCGGCTGGGGGCTGCCCATTTTCTAAAAGTATTCCATAGGGCACCTGGGTGGCTCAGTTGGTTGAGCATCCGACTTCAGTTCAGGTCATGATCTCACAGTTCACGGGTTCGAACCCCGCATCGGGCTCTGTGCTAGCTCAGAGCCTGGAGACTGTTTCAGAGTCTGTATCTCCCTCTCTTTCTGACCCTCCCCTGCTCATGCTCTCTCTCTCTCTCTCTCTCTCAGAAATAAATAAAACATTAAAAATAAATAAATAAATAAATAAATAAATAAATAAATAAATAAATAAATAACAGTGTTCCATAAGGGTAATTAAACAGCCCCAGTTAAGGGCAATTTGATGAAATATTAGTAATATTTTAGAAAATATTTTAGGAGTGTTTACCAACCACTTTCCCTGTGTAGCCACACATTTATTTTCTTTCTAGGATGAACCTGAAGTTGTAGAATACCTGAGAAATTTCAACTTTCCCCCACAGCATTCACCCCCTCTCCTTCCTCAGTCCTGCCTCCATTATATTTCCCACAACCTCAGCAGGATCAGTAATTGCCAAGAATGAGAAATGGTGGAGGATATGACTTGTCAAGCTCAAACTATTCAAGAACACATGGATTTGAAGTTTCAAAGCAAAACTAAGCCTTTCAGGTTTGGAGTTTGGTTAATAATATGTAGGATTTAAAGGGATTTTTCTTCAAGGCAGTTCAAAGAATTTCATTTCTTAGTCTGTTTTTTTTTTCCTTAAATAAGTGAAACAAGGAAGAAGTTGCAGAAATTGTCAGTGTATTTCACAAGGCAGAAAATTTGGTGCAATTTTCCCAAATGTCTGTGGATTGGAGGAATGATGTGAACAGTACTTTATCCATAAATCATTGTGGTTCAGGACCCATGTCAAGATGATTCCAATTACTAAAAGCTGGGATGGAGAGCTCATAAATCTGAAGGCAGTCTTACTATTAACATATTAATAATATCCTTCTCATGTGTAGACCACATGAGTTAAGAAGAGATAGAAAAGATTAAGGCTCAGTTACTCCTCTAAAGGCCCAGGTGACCTATTTGTTGAGAAGAATATAATTCAAAGTCTTGAGCAGAATAAACTCAGGAATTCAGAGAAGGGATTTATAGTTGTCAGATAAAATATTCAGAAGAAGCTTTGTACAAGAAGAAAGGTTGAGCTGAACTTTTGAAGAGAAAGATAATTTATGTAATGTGAAGAAATGAAAATTGCATTTGAAAGCATGTTTGTTCTTTAGGTATAGGTGATCTGGGTAGGCTACAGGAATTCCAGGTACAAATCACAAGGCGTCTTCCTTGGAATAGAACTAAACCAATTATTATGAAAACAGAGATTTGCCCTTAGCTCTTTCACCTCGCCTGGTTTGGGTGAATCTATAGTGTATTAAGAGAAATGTCACTGGTTGAGTAATAACAGTATTTCAGAAACAAGATACAACCCAGGTTATTCTGGTGTCTAGAACATAGGAATGCTAAAACTTGAAAACAGACATACTACATGGATGAGGGGAAGGGGGGGCACTGAGGACAGAAAGGAAGTTGAAGATAATGAGGGCTCATAGGCAGATTGGCTCATAGACCAGAAAAAGAAAATCGCTCATATGACATAATTATATTCCTTCTTCCAGATTTCTTGCTTTAAAATGAGACAGTTATGCTGACTTGCTCTTGGCATTTATGGTTCTCCATCACCTGGCCCAAATTTACACATTCCATTAAATGTCTCCAAATATACTCTTTTATTGTATTGCTTAATGGTCCCTCTCTATTTTCAATATTGATCAATTTTCTCTATATCTTGTAACATGTAGTCCAAGTCGAAGCCCATCCCTTATTTTCCACTAAAATCTAAAACATGTACACTTTATTCTCCAACCCAACATATTTTCTAGGCAAACATATTCAGAGACATTATTCACATATCTGATACCCACCACCAAGACTTCTGCTAAATTAAATCCTCCTGCTTGAAATTTCTAGTCCCAATTCACTGAAATGCTTTTCTTTCTAGAAAGATACTTCTAAGGCAGCTTATACTTCAAATAGTCTTCCCAAACTCATAGCTAATCTTTGATACTTTCTCTCAAACTGAAGTTCTTCCCTTCTTCATCACTGAATTAAATTCCCTTACCTTTTTGCTTGCACATAATTTAAACACATAAGTAATGTAAGGTCTCTAATGCGTTCCCTGAAGATATATTTCTGCATCATAATGTTCTACTTAGATCATAAACTACTCAAGGTCAGTGTGAGTGCCTATTTAACTCTCTTCATGTTCTTACAGCAGCATGTTACTAAGAGATCCTGAATAATTGTCCTCATGAAAAAGTAGTTGAAGGTGTTTTTCTCCTTAGCATTGGAAAGAAAATCAAGGTTAAATTGAAAAGTTATTAGAAACCAGTGAAGTTCAGTGAAAAAACACTCTATCATACTTAGGTATTTGTATTTCTTTATATGTTGACACAAAATGAGCTTTTTCTAAAAAAAGGTAACTAAAGGCTAATAACTATTAAGTAGGTAGATTTATACCATAATATTAAGGGAAACACAAATTTTAATAAAAATTAAAGACTCAAGGTATGGTATGGATGGAGTCCTTGCCTTGGAATTTTATAAAATCAGAAAACTGAGGACACTGAGTTCATAGGTAGGGTCGCTGAGGGTTGAGCATTGCAAGGTTGATACTTCACCTTGATGACCAGATGTCTGGAGGCATGAGGTCTTTTTCAGAGTAAGTGAACAATTAGCCTTGGCATACCAAAGTCAGGCAGTCCTCATGTATTCTCCTAGGAGCTTGCAATATGTAGCCCAAGAGATGGGAGTTCAACTGAATTGTGACCCTCAGATGGACTGATCAGGTATGCAGTGCCCCCCACCCACGTCAGGTCATTCCATACTGGATGACTGAGGCCCTCCTGAAATACTGTATCCAGTAACTTTACTAGTTCCATATTCTTCCATATTCTTCAAATACAAATGATACACAAGATATGATATTATGTTTTTCCATGTTGCCTTCTTTTAAGATATTCAAAGACATAGTCAGACTTACCAATAACATATTCATGATTTCAAAGAAAAGGTCTGAAACCAAATCAAACATGAATGCACATTTACTTAAGAAGTTTTCAGTCATAGGATGCAAAGAAAGGGAAACATTTTTGCACTGTTGGTGGTAATGCAAACTGATGCAGCCACTCTAGAAAACAGTATGGAGGTTCCTCAAAAAAATTAAAAATAGAACTACCTTATGACCCAGCAATTACACTACTAGGTTTTTATCCAAAGGATGCAAAAATGCTGATTTGAAGGGGCACATGCACCCCAATGTTTATAGCAGCATTATCAACAATAGCCAAATTATGGAAAGAATCCAAATGTCCATCAATTGATGAATGGATAAAGAAGATATGATGTGGGGATGCCTGGGTGACTCAGTCAGTTGAGCATCCAATTTCAGCTCAGGTCATGATCTCACAGCTTGTGAGTTCGAGCCCCACGTCGGTCTCTGTGCTGACAGCTCAGAGCCTGGAGCCTGCTTCAGATTCTGTGTCTCCCTCTCTTTCTGCCCCTCCCCTACTCACACTCTGTCTCTCTCTTCTTAAAAATAAATAAACATTAAAAAAATTTTTTTAAGATGTGGTGTTCATATATACAATGGAATATTGGTGATAAAAAAATAAAATCTTGGCGTTTGCAACAACACGGATGTAACTAGAGTGGATTATGCTAAGTCATATGCTTAGCTTATGCTAAGTGAAATAAGTCAGTCAGAGGAACACAAATACCATATGATTTCATTCATATGTAGAATTTAAGAAACAAAACAGTTGAACAAAGGGGATGGGAAGGCCAAAATAATAAAAAACAGAGGAAGATAAAACGTAAGAGACTCTTAAATACAGAAAACAAACGGATTGCTGGAGGGGAGGCAGGTGGGGGCAATGTGGTAAATGCGTGATGGTCATTAAGGAGGGCACTTGCTGGGTTGAGCACTGGGTGCTTATAAGTGATAGGTGGTTAGTGATAAATTACTGGGTTCAACTCCTGAAACCAATATTACAACACTGTATGTTAACTAACTTGAATTTAAATAAATAAAACGTTTAAAATTAAAAAAGAAGAAGAAGAAGAAGAAGAAGAAGAAGAAGAAGAAGAAGAAGAAGAAGAAGAAGAAGAAGAAGAAGCAGCAGCAGCAGCAGCTTCCAGTCATGGACTGTGTGGATTTCCCAGGTTCACAAAGTGAGCTTATTCTAGATTGTATTTTTGTGTCTTCTGGGTTTCACTCACTAAAGTACCTTTCCGGGACTTGCATACTAAAGGAGAGGAAAGAGAACACACATACACATAAAAAAATCTTGACATCAGCCTTTCCAACTTTCTCTAAGGATCATAAGTTTTTAGAGTAAATCTGACCAAGAAGAATGTATTCAATGATTTCCTATACCAATTAGAATACCTAGAATGAGACATTCAAGATCACAATTCCTTCTTTCACTTAAATTACTATCATCCTCACCTTTGCTCCAGAAACTTACCGCCACAGGGTCTTTCACTTCTGTAAAATGTCACATTCATTTCCAGCCCAGAACCACTTTCCCCTGATGCTCCTCTTCCTAGAACATATCCTGTTCCTCTATCTGCCTGGCTCCTACTCACCCCATGGGTCTCTGCTTGCAGGTCATTTCCTTGCCTATCCTTCTGCTTTTGCTTACCATCCTAATCCCATATGAAACACATTTCTCTATTTTCAAAGCACACCATTCTTCACTTCATGAAACTGACCAAAATTGTTTCTTAAATTTTGTGTTTCTTGAATTTGGTGTTTCTGTGTGTTGATCAGTTTGTATAATTTTTCACGCTGTTTTCTAAATTTCTAGCACCTAACTCTAGGTAGGCCCTTGGCAAATACTCACACATCAGGACCATGTAGCCTGTTGACAAACCTGTCACACCAGAACCTCCTGCACCCCACATCTAACTACATGAAGTGATTGAGGAGGAAAGGTACAGAGTAGAAGACCACTGCTTCCTTGTAAACCAATGACTAAGGTCTAGGCTATTGGTAAATTTCCAAGAAGAGAGAAAAACATTTTGTCCATATTCTTGGTTCAATCCCTAGGTCTACATCTCAATTCTTAGAAAAGTTACAAATAGAAGCTAAAATATCTATATTAATAATGGGGTTTTTGATACTCAAGACTAGAGACATAAACACAAAGTGGGTTAAGGAGAGGGATTCTCTCCTCACACCCCTGAGGAATTGTGGGTGCATCAAATAGAATATATATACATATATTTGATTCTATTCTATTTATTTATTATTTATTTTATTACTATTTTAAGAGAACAAGCACGAGTAGGAGGGGGTAGAAGGAGAGGAAAAGAATCTTTTTTCTTTTTTTAAATTAAATTCATGTTAGTTAACATATAGTGTAATATTGGTTTCAGGAGTAGAATTTAGTGATTCATCACTTGCATACAACACCCAGTGCTCATCCCAGAAAGTTCTCTCCTTAATCCCCATCACCCATTTAGCTCATACCCCCACCCTCCTCCCTTCCAGCAACCTTCAACTTGTTTTTTAAGGTTAAGAGAGTCTTATGGCTTGCCTCCCTCTTTTATCTTATTTATTTTTCCTTCCCTTCCCCTATATTCTTCTGTTTTGTTTCTTAAATTCCACATATGAGTGAAATCACATGATATTTGTCTATAACTGACTTAATATGCTTAGCATAATCCACTCTAGTTCCATCCATATTGTAGCAAATGGCAAGATTTCATTATTTTTGATTGTCAAGTAATATTCCATTGTGTATATATATGCCGCATCTTCTTTATCCATTCATCAGTCAATGAACATTTGGGCTCTTTCCTTAATTTAACAATTATTATTGATAGTATTGCTATAAACATTGGAGTGCATGTGTCCCTTCAACTCAGCATTTTTGTATCCTTTGGATAAATATCTAGTGGTGCAATTCCTGGGTCATAGGGTAGCTTTATTTTTAATTTTTGTAGGAGCCTCAATACTGTTTTCCAGAGTAGTTGCACTAGTTTGCATTCACACCAACAGTGTAAAAGCCTTCCCCTTTCTCTACATGCTCACCAACATCTGTTGTTTCCTGAATTGTTAACTTTAGCCATTCTCACAGGTGTGAGGTGGTATCTCACTGCAGCTGTGATTTGTATTTCCCTGATGATGAGTGATGTTGAGCATCATTTCATGTGTCTGTTAGCCATCTGGATGTCTTCTTTAGACTAGTGTCTGTTCCTGTCATCTGCCCATTTCCTCCTTGGATTATTTGCTTTTTGGGTGTTGAGTTTGATAAGCTCTTTACAGATTTTGGATACTAACCCTTTATCCAGTACGTCATTTGCAAATATCTTCTGCTATTCCACCAGTTGCTTTTCAGTTTTGTTGTTTCCTTCACTGTGCAGAAGCTTTTTATCTTGATGATCCCAGTAGTTCATTTTTGCTTTTGTTTCCCTTGTTATGTCTAGTAGGAAGTTGCTGTGGCCAAGGTCAAAGAGGTTGCTAACTGTTTTCTCCTCTAGGATTTGGATGGTTTCCTGTCTTACATTTTGTTCTTTCATCCATTTTGAATTTATTTTTGCATAATGGTGTAAGAAAGTTGTCCAGTTTTGTTCTTCTGCATGTTGCTGTCTAGTTTTCCCAAAACCATTCGTTGAAGTGACTGTCTTTTTGCCATTGGATATTCTTTCCTGCTTTGTCAAAAATTAGTTGGCCATACATTTGTGGTCCCATTTCTGGGTTCTCTATTCTAGGTGTCAGGGGTTTTTTTTGCCAGTACCATACTGTCTTGACAGCTTTGTAATATGGCTTGAATTGAAGTGAAGAACTGTGATGCCTCCAGCTCCAATTTTCTTTTTCAACATTACTTTGGCTATTTGAGATCTTTTCTGGTTCCATACAAATTTTAGAATTGTTTTTTTCTAGCTCTGTGAAAAATGCTGGCACTATTTTGACAGGGATAATACCAAATGTGTAGATTGCTTTGGGTAGTGTAGGCATTTAAACAATATGTTTTCTTCCAATCCAGGAACATGGAATGTTTTTCCATTTCTTTGTGTCATTTTCAATTTGTTTCATAAGAACTCTGTAGTTTTCAACATACATGCCTTTTACCTCTTTGGTTAGGTTTTTTTCCTAGGTATTTTATGGTTTTTGGTGCAGAGAGAGAGAATCTCAAGCAAGTTCCATGCCCAGCACAGAGCGTGACATGGGGCTCGAACTCATGACCATAAGATCAAAAGTTAGAAATCAAAGGACCAAAATCAAGTCAGATACTTAATCAACTGAGCCACCCAGGAGTCCCTCTATTTTGTCTGACTTAACTGGAACTTGGTGGAAGGATACTGAAGATGCATGGAGTAAGGCAAGAACAAAACCTGATAGAAGCAGAAGTCTGGTCCTCTCAATAACATTGAAGCCTGTCATACTATGAATTTGCAAGAAAGTCTGATGAGAAATGCTTCACAGATGTAAAAGCCAAGCTCCTGGGCCTAAGACAGAATGCTTTCCTACCATCTGTCACCTGAGCTAAGAGAGAATTGCTGACTTCTGTGTGAGAAGGTGCTTCTAACTGCAGCTGGATGGCTACTTCTCTTATATTACCTGGCCCAGATGAGCATGACTTTCTTTCGTTTCCAGGGAACCCCTAAGGTCCTGCCTTACATTAAGATTCCTGTTCTGTGAATGTGCACTGAGAATGCCATTATCCTTCTCGACAAACAGATGTCCTGGAAAGTCTAATTGCATTCCCAAAAGGCAGAAATCCTTTAAAAAGTTAAATCAAATTAAAGATTAAAAGGCAGCATTTCACCCAGGAATCAAACTCATGAGGAGCTAAGACCAAAGGACATACAGCATTCTATAAGTCTTATAGAATATAGGGAGTGGTTATAAATAGATTTATATTTTCCCACTCTCCATCTCACCTTCCACTTCAACTGCCTCTGTTTTCCAAAATAAAATCAAGAAGTCAGAGCTTCTAATCATGTTGGATTGCTGTCTTTTATGGCCCATGTGGATTATTCCTCCTTTATGAAATCTTTACTTCTATTTCAAGTACACATTAATCTGTATGGGAAAAAACTTAGAGCCTAGTTCTAAAGACAATTTAGTCTTTCCTCAGTTTATGATAAATAGTATACGTTCAATTTACTTGAACATGTGTAAGGACAGATAATCCTTCAACGTTAAGCAACCAGAAATGACTTGGTCAAAGAATTCCTTGCTGTGGGAGCCTTATGAAAGGTCTTGAAAGCTAGGAAGAATTCAGTCAAGAGAAGAGGAAAGAGTAAATTTCATAGTAGTAACTGGAGCTTGAGCAATGATCCAAATATGGGAATATTCCAAGCATCCTTAAGAGACCACAAACAGATAGGCCCAGTAGTGCATGGTAATGTTTTAGAAAGAACAATCTGCAGTTCATTGAATATCCATTCCTCATCTGAACCCTGCAACATTGTGTTCTGTCTTACTGGAGCTAAAGGTAAAAGCTCAAAGAAAAAATTATTCCAAATACAGAAGGATAGTATCAAGATAAACATGAAGCTTCTCCTTTCTTGTAACAATCCTTAGTCAACTAGATGATGTGGCAAAGTTCAAGTAAATTCACGGCTACAAAAAGCAAACGTAATGCTCAGAATCAGTTAAGACTTTTCTGGTTATTAGTGACAGAAACAAAAACCCATTCAAGCAAAAAGGGGGATTAGTTGGCCCATTTACCAAACTACATATGCACTCACACATACACAATGGAAGGAGAGCCAGCAACAAGGTTAACCAAATAAGGTTTACTAATTGTTGTGTGTGTGTGTTAGTGTGTGTGTGTGTGTGTGTGTTCGTGCGTGCGCACACATGCAAGAGAGACAGAGACAGGAAGACAGGGAGAAGGTGAATGATATAGACTATATGTACTCATCTTTCCATATTCTGCATGTGTGTTGGCCTCCATCAAGCCAGGCTCTGCACATGATGGGGAACATAATCACTAGCCACTCTGAGGTCATAGACTTATAGCTTCCTATTCAAGGGAAAAATATCTTCTTTCTTCCAGCGACTGTATAAAAGATCCCCAGGAGGTTTCTGGTAGACCTGGTATATATTCTTTGCCATCCCTGAGCCACTGTATGTCCAGAGAGATGGGACATTCTGACTCGCTTAGTTCCCCCTCATTCTCTTGGCCAAAGAAGCATGTTAATATGACTGGGAGCCCCAGAAATCTCATCTGGGAAAAGAGGTCTCTTTCAAAGACAGTAAATATAGTTCATCACTAGAAGAAAGGGGAAAGGGAACTGGGCAGGCAGAAACAAATTTCCACCACTCTCTCATATAAAACTAAGTTGCCACCTGCAAGTAAGAGTCTGGTTCCACAGAATGTACTTCTAAATGATAGTTACAGGCCAATATAAATGGCCCTGATATGGCCAGTCTTTATGCTTGTTTCTGACTATGTGGACTCTCTTTAACTCTTATACTCAACTTGATATCTCTCCTAATTCCCTTCTTCCTGGTCTCATCTTGTGACTCCTGCTGTTACTTACACTCCATGATTTTGAGTCATATTTTTTCCCTGAATCAGCCTAGTGTCTTTGAAAAACAGACATAGATGTTTATATATTCATCACTGTTGGCCAATTACTTTATCTTCCAACAAGAGCATACTTTATCTTCCAATAAGAGCACTTAGTGGCATTATCCTCTTCACTAACTGACCTCCCTAAATTTTAATATGTAAGTTATAAAATAGTCTCCCAGACTGAGTAAATTCTTCAAGTAGTAGTTGAACAGACACTGGATTGCATAACATTTATTTTGAATAGTGTTCTCTGTCAATAGCATGTGGCTTTAATTATCAAGACTAAAGGGTTTCTCCACTATGAAGGGAAAACTTTTAAATTTATAAGTAAAAATTCATGCTTTATTTATTTTACCTCTCTAACAAAAGAGACCTAGTGTTATGTCATTATTTTATATTTGGTTATGGGAAAACACATGACCATATTGACACACACACACACAAATATAAATTCAGCCTGTTTAGAAAATGTTACAGATTTTCTAAGGCAATTTGCATAAAATACAGAAAATGCAAAGATGATTCCTGTATGGAATATATATTATAATATGGCCTTCCCTTAAGAAAAGGATTTATCAAAGTTTCAGGTTCAATTGTAGAGAAACTACCAATGGAACAGACCCCACCTACCCAGTTTGGTTTATGGGTATAGGAAGCTGTTTACACTGAGCTGATTAGCTGTTTTTAGTCTCATGAAATTAGTGACTCATTAGTCTGGATGAATCCATAAGAACTGATTTTCTTTTAAGCTCCCAGTTTAGAGACCACTGAATAATACGCGGTGGTTAGAGCTTCCATTTTTAATGAAATTGTCATTTCTCAATAGTTAAAATTGTTATGGGCTATAATAGCTGGTATGGCATAAACATAGTAAGCAAAATTGGTGAAAATTTCCATTGGGGTCTGCTCACATTGACTTCTCTGGCCTCTTCCACACCCACCAAAATAATGTTTTATCTTTTGTGATCTAGTTCAAATGCCACCTCCTCTGTGAATCCTTTGCCATCTCTCAGAGGTTTGGGTTGCCAGACTGAACAAATAAAATATAGGATACCCAGTTAAATTTGAGTTTAATATAAAGTTTTAATATAAAGTTTGTTTGGTTTGTAGTACAAGAATATCCCAAATACTGCATGGTATATTATACTTAAAAGAAATAAACAAACAAAACTCTATCTAAAGTTCAAATTTAATTAGACACCCTGTATTTTATCTTGTAATACTACCTTTGATATTGTATTTGTTTTGTAAGGCAGCTGCCATAAAACATATATTAAGTGTATTAAACAACAAAACTTTATTTTCCTACAGTTCTGGAGCCTAGATGCCTGAGGTCTTGACTTGCAGATGACTTAATTTTATGTGATCTCACATGGTCTTTCGTGTGTGTACACAGAGTTGTGTCTTAATTTCGTCTTCTTATAAGATCACCAGTCACATTGGACTAGGGCCATATGATCTCATTTAACATAATTACTTTTTTTAAAGCCTAATCTCCAAATACTGTCAAGGTTCAAGATATTAGGGGTGAGGATTTCAATATATGAAAATTAGGGGGAAACAGTCCAATCCATAACAGGTATGTATCCTGTTCTCTGAACTTACAGGACAATCAAGTTTTTTGCCATTATTCCTGCAACATAGTGTTTTGAGCATTCACCATGTCTTATGTATTGTTCTGGTGAATATACATAGTTCCTGCCTACAGGGGGCCTACAATCTAGATGATAGAGTGAGATATCAAGAGATAAAAGTTTATATAGTTGGCTTGACTTTTGTGTGTATACCTCTTGACTGGAATGTGAGTCTCTAGGTAAATTTTTTCAAGTCTTCTATTCTTTTTCTTATCTATACATATACCTACAATGTTTTAGCAAAACATGATCTATGTATGAGCCAATTAAATATTCACTTCAATTATATGTCTTTAAAAATAGGCATCAAGGACACTAAATTTCCAAATTTACTGAACACGGCCCTCCATACTTTTGTGCACACTCAACTAGTTTCCTTTGTAAATGCAGCGACAGTTGCAAAGTCATTTCAAAAACAAACTCTGACCTTTGCAAGTGTCACTGTAAAATACTATGCATTTGTTCTATTAACATCTGAAAACCCAGGCTCCTCCAGGAAAGAAGGGAAATGGGTAGACAGTGTTTCTGGAAAGTCCTTCAATCTTCTGTTGTCAAACATTTCTTTTCACTTTTTTTCCCAGAAGATAGCATAATTCTGACTGAAGGAAATCAGGATTGGGGGGAAAAAATAATGTAAACATAATTGGGGCTAGGACAGACTTGATTCCAGGAAGTGAAAATAAAATTCTAACGCACAACATTGCGAAGCATCTCCATATATGTGGTATTCAGAGGCTGCCCATTAATGAGTGGGAGGTCAGGGGCTTTAATAAAGAAGGATTCCTCTACATTTCAGCTTTGTGTTTGGAGAAGTCCTCTTCACATTTACAATCAGTGGGTGGCTATTAAACTTATGAGGGATTTTGTTGCTGCTGCTATTTTCTCTTTTCCTTTAGCAGCTTTCAGTCACCAGGAACTGCAAGTGAATTTAAAATAAGAGATTTCTCTCACATGCTTGCAATTTTCTGGTTCCTCAGACCCTAGCAAATGTCTCATTGCATTGAACTAATATTTATAATATTTTGCAATACAGATATTTTATATTATTTTGAAGGTTACATTCCCTGCCTTACTTAAAAAACTTAAAAGTATAGATAATCTAGATGTATACAAATGAGGCCCTTCTTAGGTTCAAAGACACTCATAAATAAAAGATATGGGGTATTTTCCTCTTCTACCAATGTTCTCCAAATCTCATAAGTTTGAGATAAATCTGTGACCTTCCTACGATATAGAGGCCCATATTTAGAAGACAGAATGTTTGCTCATTCACCCAAAGCAACATTATATAGTGAACCTCCAACCTTCAGCAGGAAGAACATGGGCAGCAATGTAAGATTTGTGAACTATATGCTAAATTACTATAATATGTTCTCTCATTGGTGTTTCTACAACAATCGTACAATTAATGAATATTTGAATGTAATAAGGTCAAAGATTCCAGTTTCAGCAGTGAAACTATTGAATGCAAAATTGAACATTCATAGGAAGGTGTTCTGAAGAAAGGCTTGTAGTTGGGGAGGCTGGGAGCTGAAGAATAGCAAGCTGAGAAGAAACCAAGCAATTTCATTAATTGCTAGCATGGCTTCCAGTCAATGGGTTAAGTTTCTCAGGGAGATTTGGGCAATTTAGACAGATGACAATAATAGTCTGTATCACAAGAAAGCCATAATCACAGTATGTTGGGACAACCTTAAGACAAATGTGTAGATAAGATACACTCTACATCTAGAAAGTAGACTCTTTTCAAGCACTTAAAGACAAGAGCAAAGAGATATTAAGTTTTCCTGAGGGTGCCAGCCGAGTTTCTCCTTGTATGTAGGCCATTTGCTTTAATGTAGATTTAAGCTTGAAAGAAATTGTGAACAATAGAACATTTCTTCTCCACTTAGGTCTTAAGCTCAAACAATTATATGCCGTCATAGGTGGATAATCTTGTATGTCCTCCTACCTGGGGCTTGATGAACAAAAGATACACCTGTATAATATCTATTAAACAACAAACAGGTATGGACAACTACTTTAGGGGCTGGAAGACCCTACAGAAGCAAAGGAATAAATGAACAGTAACAACAAGAAAGATTACTGATATAATACATTAGTAAGATACATTTGCAATAATTAATCACCCAATATTGATATATTATTATTATCTGAAGTCCAGACATGTTTTCAGAGTTCCTTATTTTTTACCCAATGTCTTTTCCTTTTCCAGCATCTCAAGAAGGATGCCACATTCCATTGATATATACTTACTTAGGCACTTCTTGGTTGTGGATAGTTTCTTAGACTTTCTATGATTTTATGACCTTGATAGTTTTGAGGAGTAATAGTTATTTTGTAAGATGCCTCTCATTTGGCATTTTCTGTTTTTCTTATGATTAGGTTGAAATTATGTGCTTTTGTAAGACAGAAAATATAGAAGTACCATTTTTATCACATTATATCAAAGACACATACTGTCAATCTTACCATAGTCTATACTGATCTTGACCACAAGGCTGATGCAGTGATTATCAGATTTCTCCACTGTAAACTTTTTTTTCCCTACCTTTTCATACATTACTCCTTGGAAGAAAGTCATTATGCATACCCACTTAAGGAGTGAGGATTTATGCTCCCTTCATTAAGGGTGTAGTATCTACATAAATTATTTGGAATTCTTCTGCAAGGGAAATTTATATCTTCTTCCCTATTAATAATTTATGACTTTATTCAATCCTTTATTTATGTAATTATGAACTGTAGATATTTATTTTACACTTTGAGTACATATACTTTATACTTTGATTTATAATACAATACTACTTCATTTTGTTCCTCAAATTTTCCAGGTATGGCTACTGGGAGCTCTTTCTTCATCCTATATCCCTCAGAGATAATGTCATTTTTTTTTTTTCTGCTTCTTTCCTTTTTGGTGTTACAGGATGTTCTAGGCTTATCTTACATATGTGCCATTACTAGAAAAGGCCATCCTTTAAGGAGCCCTGGTTCGTTTTAACAAGAATGGCATTAGAAAACAAGACCTGGGCATTAGGTGTGCTTGTTGCAGCCAAGGTATTGCTGCTTCTAGCCCTTTCATCTGAAAGAGCAAGAAAATATATGTGTATATAAAACCCAAGCATATAAACATTTCCATAAATGTATCTACATGTAGTCATCTATATAAACATGAGTTCATACTGATCTCTCCAAGTCTAATCTATTACCAAACATTCTTTTTGTATCAATTGGTATGTTCATCTGAATTTTCTGCTTTAGCCTGCTGAAGTGGTGGATTATATTAATTTATATTCAAATAGTATCCATGCCTAGAATAAATCCAACGTGGTTATGTTGTACATTTTTAAAATATATTACCGAATTAGCAATATTTTTGAGGATTTTGCATTTAGAGTATTAAGAAATATTGATCTGTAGGTTCCCTTCCTTGTAATGTCATTGTCTGGCTTTGATGTTGGGAAATGGTGGCTCATAGAATGAGTTAGGAAGCATGCTCTTTTCTTTTTTATTCTGGAAGAGGTTGTTAATAAGGTATTATTTCTTCCTTAGGCATTTGTTAGAAGTCACCAGTGAAACTGTCTAGGCATGGTACTTTTTTTTTTATTTGGAAGCTTCCTAATTATTGCTTTAGTATCTTTAATAGATATGAGACTTTTCAGATTATGTATTTCTCCTTGAGTTTTGATAGCTTGTGCCTTACAAAGAATGGGTCAATTTCATATAAGTCATCAAATCTGTGGGCATAAGGTTGTTCTTAATATTACTTTATCATCCTTTTTATCCATGGCATCAGTAGTGACAATGCTTCTTTCATTTCTTTTATTACTAATTTGTGACTTCTTTCTAATTTTGTTAGCCTGACTAGAGATTTACTAAAAGTTTTACCTTTCCGATGAATCAGCCTTTGGTTTCAGTGATTCCTGTACTGTTTTCCTGATTTCAATTTTGTTGCTTTCTGCTTCACTTTGCATTATTTTTTTTCTTCTGCCTGCTAGACGCTTAAATTGTTTTCTCTAGATTTCTAAGGTGGAACAAACTTAGATTAATGAAGTTAAGTCTGTCTTATATTTTAATATGTGCATTTAAGGTAATCAATTTCTCTCTAAGCACTGCTTTCTCTGAATTCCACAAATTTTGATAAGCTGTATTTTCATTTAACTCAAACAGTGTATAGTTTCTCCAGAGACTCCTTTATCCATGTGTGCTGTTTAGAAATGTGTTGTTCCATCTTCAAATATTTGGGAACTTCCCAGAGATCCTTGTTACTGATTTCTAGTTTCTTTCCATTGGAGTCTCAGAATATGACCTATTTTTTTCTAAAGTTAAGGGGCGTTTTATGGCACAGGATGTGTTCTGTGTTGGTGAATGTTCCATGTGAGTTTGAGAAGAATGTTCTGCTCTTGTTATTCTATAAATATCAATTAGATAAGTTGATTAACAGTGCTGTTTAGATAAATTATATCCTTACGATTTTCTTCTTGCTTATCAATTACTCAAAGAGAAGCAAGGAATCTCCAGCTAAAATAGTGGGTTTGTTTATTCCTCCTTATAGTAATATCAAATTTTGCCTCTTGTATTTTGAAGCGATGTTATTATGTGCATAGATATTAAGGATTACTTTATCTTCTTAAGACACCTGACATCTTGATCTATTTGTAATGCCTATTGCTAACTCTAACAATTTCCTTTGTTCTGGAGTGTGCTTTGTGTGACTTCCATATTTTTTTAAGCTTTTTTCTTTACACAGTAAATATGTGTCTTTGTATATAAAGTAAGTTTCTTATAGACAACATAGAGTTAGATCTTGTTTCTTTAGTCCACTCTGATAGTCTCCAATTTTTTTAAATTGATGGATTTAGACCATTCATAATGAAAGTGGTTGTTGATACATCTGAATTTAAATCTTCCAAACTTACTTTTAACTACTTCCCTTCATTGCACTAATTGGTTGTTTTTATTTCTTCTTTTTTCCCTTTCATGGTTTTGAGAAATATATATTTATATATTTATTTTCTCTCCCCTCTTACATATCAGTTGTGCTTGTTTTACGTAACTATTTTTATTTTTTTTTTAGTAGCTGCCCTGTACCTTGAAATATACATTTGTAACCATTGTAAGTCTACTCTCAAATAATACTATACTTCTCATGATTAGTGCTGGTACTTTAGAGAATTCCTATCCCTTATAAAATGTCACTTATTTAATTTCTACTTATGCTATATTAATATAATACATTCATGCTATTATTAAACACATTTTTAAGGGAGTAAAACTTAAATATTCTCAAACATAAAAAAATATGTAAGGTGATAGATCTGTTAATTAACTACATGGTAGAAAAATAAACATTTTTTCTATTGGATCAATTATTAGTTAAAACAATAAAAATATTTTCTTTTACCTTCATGTATTCCTTTTCCAATGCCTTTTTTCTTTCTTTTTTTTTTTTAATGCAGACCCAAGTGTCTCATATATATAATTTTCCTTATCTCTGGAGATCTTCTTTTTAATATTTCTTATAAGGCACATCTGCTAGCAATTAATCCCCTCAGTTCTTTTTTGTCTGGGAAAATCTTTATTTTCCCTTCACTTTTGAAGCATACTTTTCTGTATACAGAAATCTAGGTTTTCTTCCTTTTTTGGCTTTTTTTTAACATTTTAAATATTTCACTCAACTCTCTTCTTGTTTGTGTAATTTCTGAGAAAAACTCTCTGTAAGATTTACTCTTTTTCCTCTGCTTTCTTTCAATATCTTCTCTTTGTCTTTGACTTTCTACAGTTTATTATATGACTAGGTGTACATTTTTTGGTATGTATCTTGCTTGACGGTCTATGGCTATGCTGTTTTTACTTGGTTTCTGTCGTTATTTTAGAAAATTCTCATCAATTATGGCCTCAAAAATTTCCCCTGCTTTGTTTCTTCTTTCTTTTCCTAAATACTAGATATATTTATTGTATCTAGTTACGCTTTTGAAATTTTCTCATATTTGTATGTTCTATTTTGTCTTTTTAATTACTTGAAAAAAGTCATTTCAGTTTAGGAGGTTTCTATTGACATATCTTCAAGTTCTTTAATTTTTTATGTTGCCATACCAAGGCTACTGATGAGCCCACCAAAAGTATTCTTTACTTCTGTTGCAGCGTTTATTTTCAGTATTTCCTTTTCTTTCTGTGAGTTTCAATCTCTCTGCATATGTTACCTATTTGTTTTCTATGTTGTCTGCCTTTTTAATTAGTGCCCTTGACTATCAGTTAGAGATATTTAATATTTCCTATCTGCTAATTCCAAGATCTCTATCATATGTGAGATTGGTTCTGATCTTTTTTGGTCTCTTCAGATAGTATATCTTTACTGCCTTTACCATGCCTGATAAATTTTTGTTGAAAGATAGACATTTTAGGAGCACCTGGGTGGCTCAGTTGGTTAAGTGTCTGACTCTTGACTTTGGTTCAGGTCATGACAAGTCTCGTGTCAGACTGTACTGGCAGCACAGATTGGGATTCTCCCTCCCCTCTCTCTGCCCCTCCTCCACTTATGTGTGCATGTACTCTCTCTCAAAACCAGTATACATTAAAAAAAAGAAAGATTATTATATATACATACGCTATATATATACTGGAGAATAGGAACTGAGATAAATAGATCTTTAAGTGTGAGGTTTTATAAAGGCCTCAAATACTTTAGTGTTCTTACTTTTGTTTCCATTATTTATTTTATATACTCATGAGAACTCCATCTTAGTTGAGTCTGAGCATTGCAGCCAAATCAGCTATAATACACTATTTTATACTGACATTCTGTTAATATGGTAAGAAGGAATAGGGGAGGAAGGAATTCTATAATCTGTGATTAAACCTTTTAGTGAACCTGTGTCCCCTGTCTCAAGTGTTTTTCTCTTCCTTCAGTGTGACTGAAAAATTATATGGGGCTATAGCTGGGTAACTGGGCTCCTCACTTATGTGAGATGAGGGTCCTGGTAGAGTATTTTTCACTAGCAAGTATGTGTTTGTTATGAAGAAGATAATGAGTGTATTTCAAAATAATTATTACTTTTCCTCTTCCCTGCAAAAAAACATGAGATGATTTTCTTGACCTTTCAGCATGATAACTTGGTGAGATACTTGGAGGTAAAACCCAGTAAAAAGGAGCTTTACTCTTTTATTTTTAACTTTTTTAATGTTTATTTATTTTTGAGAGATAGAGTGTGAGCAGGGGAGGGGCAGAGAGAGAGGGAGACACAGAATCCAAAACAGGCTCCAGACTTTAAGCTGTCACCACAGAGCCCGATGCAAGGCTTGAACTCACGAAATGTGAGACCATGACCTGAGCCCAAGTCAGATATTTAACCGACTGAGCCCCCAGGCACCTCAACTCTTAAACTATTTACACATTCAGCTTCCAGCAATTCCTCAAAATTACCTTTTAAGTATTTCTACCAGTTTATGTCTCCAGTGCTTTCTGCATTCAGGTAAACTGATCTCAACTATTTCTCTGTATTTGCCTGTCTCTTCAGGTTTTGGTGCGGCAGTTTGCCTTGCAACCTCAAATCTCTTTGGGTTGAATGCATCCAAGAAAAGTCATTGATTTCTGGTTTGTTCAGCTTTTTTTCTAGTTGTAAGGATGACTTCTAAGCTCTTTATATGTCAGAGTTGAAATAATACGTAGAGTTTTAATCTTGCCCCTTGGCAGAATATGATTATAGGCCAAAAGGGTTCCTTCACAAATAACATGGACTAAGCAAACGTTCTAAATTAACCATGATTCTTAAAAAACAAAACAGAAATAGACACTCAACTAGTTGGTTTAATCTCATTAATTTTATATTATAATTTAATATGGGTGTTGATTTTGTGTGAATACTTTTCTACAAGCCTGAACCAAAATAAGGTTAAAAATAATCTTTAAATTGAGGATACTTGAATTTTTAATAATGAAGACTCTCTTGCAGTTAAATATACTCTAAATCTGGTTAAAACTTCAGGGAAGGAGAAAAGAATTTCATTTGCATATACTGGACAAAATACATAAGGGAATATGGCTATAATTTAATAATACCCACATATGTACTGGTTACTTTCTAGTTTATAAATTGACGGTAGTAGAAACGTGCAACAAGAAGCTCTAGAATGTCTTAAATGATCCAGAATCACTGGAGTAAGTATTTAATTCCTAGAGAAACTAAAAGTCCTTATTTGAATGGAGAGGTCTCCTTCATTCATTCCCTTAAAATATCCTCTGTCCAAGGGATATAAAATAAAATCACTTGAGAAGTAAATAGCTTAATTCACCCTTTATCAGCTTAGATTTAGTGTCAAGTAATTCTTTTAATTATTAATTTTACCTAATTTGTTTTTTTCTGCAGGCATCATTAGTACTTTTTAAATGAACAGTACTGTCATTTTTTTCTTCTAATACCTGAAATAACCTTTAATTTAATAATTTCTTGCTATTGTTTATCAACAACCTCAACTATTCAACTAATACATTGATGCAAAGATGCTATCTCTACCCCAAAAGACACAAATCTGTGTGGCTTTCATCAAGATTAGAACTTACAGCCATTGATCATATTTTCTCCCTTTGCAATAGATGAATTATGTGTGTTATATTCCCAAAGCTGTACAAAGTCCAATCTGCAACCCATCTCTTTAGCTATATTTTATAGATGGTAATATTCATCTTTCTTGAAAACTGAATTTGGCATACTGATATAAGAATAAAATGTAGTGCCTGGGTGGCTCAGTCAGTTAAGTGTCCAATATCGGCTCAGGTGATAGTCTCATCATTTGTTCAAGCCCTGATAGCACAGAGCCTGCTTCTGATTCTCTGTCTCCTTCTCTCTGCCCCTCCCCACTCATTCTCTTTCTCTCTTTCTCTCTCTCAAAAAAAAACAAAAAACAAAAACAAAAACTAAACATTAGGAAAAAGAATAAAATGAGTGAAATTCTTCCAAAATATTCTAAGTAGATTAAATTGTTCCAAACTGGCTTTAAGAAACTCAAAACAATCAAACACAAAAGTAGAGTCGAATTGACAAGGAAAGCCACATAATCCAATTTCCTTTTTCCACCATTTAATCCTTTGTTCATATTCTGGAGTATCTAAGCTCGATCTTATTAAGAGATTGAATACATTTCTATAAGCACAGATGGAGAACAGCACTGAACTAAGAATCTAAAATTACAAGCAGGAAAGTTAAAACCTAGGATACAAATATCATCCTGTAGGATATGTACCTGTTCTACTAGCATGGGATATTCCTGCAACTCTTGAAAATATATAAATAAATTGCTTTTCTTGTTTGATGGAAGATGCTGTATTGGCTATTTTCTCTTCAATAAGGGTTTAAAAAATCAGCCTTTTTGAAGTCCATTGATGGCCCTCTATCAGAAAATATTATGATAGTAAATTTTCCAAGATGCAAGTAAATAATGAGAGATCTTGGGACCCATTTTTTTAGGTTGTTGGTTTTTTGTTTTGTTTCATTTTTTTTTTTAATTCCAGAAGAGTTAAAGAGTTAACATACAGTGCTATGTTAGTTTCAGGTGTACAATATAGTGATTCAATGATTCTATACATTTACTCAGCACTCATCATGAAAAGTACACTCTTTAATCACCATCACCTATTTCACCCATTCCCTTACCTACCTGCCTCTCTGGTAATCATTGGTCCTCCATAGTTAAAAGTCTGTTTCTTGGTTTCTCTCTCTCAATCTCTCTCTCTTTTTCCTTTGCTCATTTGTTTTGTTTCTTAAATTCCACACATAAATGAAATCATGGTATTTATCCTTCTCTGACTCACTTATTTCACTTAGCATATACTCTCTAGCTCCATCTCTGTTGTTGCAAGTGGCAAGATTTCATTCTTTTATGTGGGTGAATAATATTCCATCATATATATATGAACACACACATACCACATCTTCTTTATCCATTTATCTGTTGATGGACACTTGGGTTGCTTCCATAATTTGGCTGTGCTAAATAATGCTACAACAAACACAGCGGTGCATGTATCCCTTTGAATTAGTGTTTCTGTACTGGCTGGGGAGGAAGGCGGTGGGTAGTGTGATTACTGGATCGTAGGATAGTTCTATTAACTTCATGAGGAATCTCCATACTGTTCTACACAGTAGCTGCACCACTTTGCATCACCATCAGTGCATGAGGGTTCCTTTTTCTTCACATCCTCGCCAACACTTCTTGTTTCTTGTGGGTTTTGATGTGCATTTCCCTGATAATGAATGATGTTGAGCATCTTTTCATGTGACTGTTGACCATCTGTATGTCTTCCTTGGAGAAATTTATGTTCATCTCTTCTGCCACTTTTTAACTGGATTATTTGAGGGTTTTTTGGCTGTTGAGGTACCTGTATTTCTTTCATCATCAGTATTTTCTTTTGTTGATTTGACAAACACATGTACATAGCTGTAAATGTCATGTGTATAACATGTTTACATGGATACAAAAACTGTTGTATATATCTCATGCATACTTCAGTTTTTCAGAAACAACATAGGTTTGGCCTGGCACAATCACACAGTGAAGACGGAGTGATCTGGACACCCAAAGTTATATAAAAAGATGGCATGTAAAGGACAAAGGCAGATGAGTATAATTGCAATCAGCTCCTGACTGTCTGAAGGGCTATCCAGGCATTCTAAAAGCACAGGAGCGAAAGAACACAAAGAGGCAGTGAGAACAGAGCCTCGTAGACTGAACAGATTTTAAAGTGCTCCTCACACTTCCCCCACCCTAATCACCTTCAGAAGTACTCAAAGACTTAGCTCCTACCAGAATTATTGTTTTAAAGATGAGAAACGTAAGGCACAGATAAGATACGATTCTTTAGTTTACTACAGGTTTGACTTCAAGGTCTCCTTACTTCTAGATCAATGTTCTTCCTCCCTATAAGAAATTAAAAACGGAATTTATCTGAAGGAATCTGAGAGCTGACTCTTGATATTGTAATGGTCACTGCTGACTGCCTACCAGTATGCTTTTCCTCCTTTCTGCTCCCTATCAGAATTCTGATGGTACTCAGAAATCTTTCCTTTTCCCACTATTACTCATGTTGATTGAGGGGTTGTTGATATCACCCCAGCGCCAGGTGTAGGCTCCTATTTGCCTAAGTACAGTATGGTAATACTATATTCCACACATTTTTTTTTAATGTAGAAATAGGCATGTGAACCACTATTCTCTTAAAAAATAAGGTTTCTGGATACTTCTAAGAAGATACTTCCTTTCTCTTAAAAGATAATTGGGAAATAAGGTTCTCTCTTCTCCTAGACTATATGCTTTTGGAAGCAGCCTTCAAAGCATGAAAGAAGACTAAGTGAATGCACTGATGGGGCATTGGTGAGACAAAGAAATAGAGTTGGAGTCCTGACTATATGAGATTTGAAGATTCTCCACTTCTAAATGTGTTATGTAAGAATGCAGTATTCCTTATACCTTAAGCCCATTTTAAACAGTTTTCTGTAACTTGTATTAAAAAGTCTTTCTGAAAGTTCAGAGGAATTATGCTGGTGGTAAAATAGGTGTTAAATCAGAAATGCTTTTTAATTCAAGTTATGGAAACCTTATACAATAATACAGTATTTTGTTTCTGAGAGCATATGTCCAATTTTACAAAGCATAAAGCAATGTATGATTAAATGCAAACACATTTTATCAAGGAGATAGTTCCTCTGAACTCTAAGTCTTTTTTCCAGTCTTTGAATTCACCATTTCCTTCCCACCAAATTACATCCCTTCTCTTGATACTTCAAAATCTTCATGTGTGCAGAAGTTTTCCATAGAAACATATTCATGCCACTTCAGATATATTCATATTCTAAAAGACTGTATCATTTCAGTTCCACATAGCTATCACCTGTTACAGATTTATTTACTATTTTTTTTCTCATTTGTGGTGTTTCCTCTCTCACTACATTATGAACTCCTGTGAAAAGCCAGACATAAGCCTTTCTTTTCATTTCCCATGACCCTAACACTAGATTCTAAATGCAAAGAGATTTTAATCAATTTCTCCTGATAATAAATGATAGAAAACATTACCTGGGTTAAGCAATTATGAAGTTCCTTGGTCTTCTGCTTCATAGATTCAATTCATTCATTATCATAAAATCTCAATGGAGTGGACCCAAAAGAAACATTGGCTCAATATTCCCAAAATATGAATGGAATGGAAACAAAGGATAACAGGTGTGGCTACTTATCATAAATTTATGCCTAACTTTAATTTTATACCACTTGTAATTTTTTTTTCCCTGCTATACTTCTTACTATTGCCCAGGCTAGTCCAGACTCATTTTTGTGTCCTTGGACCTGATGTCCCTCCTGAAAGACAGTTCACCTTTGCTATCCAATTTGAGACCATCATCTCCTGACATAGTGCTGTCCTATGAAGGCTCACCTTGCTCCCTCTAGGACCACATCCTGTTAATCATCACCAACCTAATAACAGTGATGTTAATGCTGTAGCCATAATACTCTCATCTCCCTCCCCAGGCCTTCTGGGCTGTTCAGACGGCTAATGTCTTGTTAAAACTTTTTTACTTATTAATTTTATCTGTGACAGAGGCTGATTAGCTTCTGAATTACTCTGTGCCTATTTTTAGTGTGCCATGCTTCTATCCTTCACAGACAGTTTAATCCCAAAGTATTAATTCGTCTCTATATAATGCTGACTTGTCTTTCTACAGGTATCCTAAATCTTCCTGTTTTCACTCAAGGTCCATCCACCTTGCTTGAAACTTATGTTCCTTGCCCATTGCTTTCAATGATTCACCTCTCTCAGGAAGAAGAGAACTCTTCGTTTGGAAGCCATAAGAAAGCTTGAAGCCGTCACTAACCTATTAATCAACCCAGATGATGAAGAATATGAAATTGCAAATACCTGTAATTAACAAGGACTCTGTAAACATCTAGCCTTAGTGTTATGTGAGGCACTGTTGAGGTGTTTTTTTCTGTATCTTAGGTGCTCATAAATCCTGCTGTAGAAGGAAACTAATATGCCTGAATCCAACTGAAACCAATACAAGATAATTTGGAATAAACAGCCTTTATTCCAAACAGCCTTTGGAATAAAATGGAAAAAACAGAGGCAAAATGTGTGGTCCAGTGTTATGTGTAGACAGAAAGAAGACAGAGGAAAATGATTGTTGGAGAGTTTGTATAAGATATCAACCAAGGGTTCAGAACAATGTTGTGCTTTAAATAATAACAAGGATACTGAAAAGAAATAAACAGTAAGAAATGTAACCAAGATAGGGAGAACATTATGAGAGAGCAATATGATAATATAATTTAAATATAATCATAGAGCTTGGGGCACCTGGGTGGCTCAGTTGGTTAAGCGTCCAACTCTTGATTTCAACTCAGGTCATGATCTGACAGTCGTGAAATCGAGCCTTGCAGCAGGCTCTCCTCTGGGCATGAATCCTGCTTAAGATTCTCTCTCTCTCTCCCTCTCTCTCTCTGCCCCTCCCCTGCTCATGTGCTCTCTCTCTCAAAAAAAAAAAATCATTGAGCTTGGATTGATAAATATAGTGGAAGGAGACTAACCAGCTGAATGGAGGCACAGAGTAAAAGTTATATATGTGTTGTGGGTTGCACTTAATTTTAGGTTGATAGTTGATATATTCTAATAGCACAGGGAAAATTGTAGGTTGAAGTCAAAATCAATTAACCATTAACGTGGGGCATCCAAATCATGTAGATGCTACTATGAAGCCTCTTAGAATCTTTTCTACCTAAGGCTTGATCCATAAGTGTATGGAAGTCTATATATAAAAAGTGCATATGTGGTTCATGGGTTCAAGCCCCACATCGGGCTCTGTGCTGACAGCTAGCACAGAGCCTGGAGACTGTCTTTGGATTCTGTATCTCCCTCTCTCTCTGACCCTCCCCTTCTCACACTGTCTCTCTTTCTCTCAAAAATAAATAAAACATTAAAAAAATTAAAAAGTGCATACTATCACTTGACCAGTATTTGTGGATTTAATTTCATAAGTTGTTCTTTTTTTTAATATTTATTTATTTTGAGAGAGACAGCATATGTGAGTGAGGGAAAACGGTAGGGGCAGAGAGAGGGGGAGGGAGAGAATCCCAGGCAGACACTGCGCTGTCAGCATGGAGCCAACAAAGGGCTCAATCTCATGAACCATGAAATCATAACCTGAGCTGAAATCGAGAATCAGACACTTCACCAACTGAGCCACCCAGGGACTCCTCCTAAATTCAATCAATTCCATTCTATATATCTTTTTTATTCTATTATTTTTGGTGCTTCTAATAGTCTATTTTTTCAATTACTTATCCATCCACAAATTACTTTATCCTGATTTCAGCTACAACCTTGATTCTAATCCTGGCTTCATTTCGGTCACCTGATAATGACAGCATTCATATGCAAACCTCTTGCAACTCTTCATCCTCACTCTTCAGGGTCTCTGTGATTTCCAGCCCCTCATTCTATGAACTGCTTCTGAGGATAGCCCTCCATTTGTTCTAAATTGCATACACAGACAAGCTTTGACAGGCCACAGACAATATTTGGTGAATATAAAAATTCTTTTCTATTCTAGAATCAGGACCAGAGAGCAAGTCTCTTACAGGCAGGGGTAATATACTATTTGCCATTGCATATCCTCAATCTCTGCAGTAACTGTCATGGGATACAAGCTCAGCATATTCATCTGTGAATTTGGTTTTACGTAGGTTATAAAATGAAGAAAACTGTTACCAGCATTTAACACTAAATCATATTTTTCATTGAACAAATATTTATTTGATGAATACAGTGATGATTTTGATTGTGGGGATAGTTTCACAGGAGTATACATGTATCAGGACTCTCTGAAGTGTATGTATTCTTTAAATATGTACAGTTTACTATACATTAATTATTACTAATAAAGCTATTAAATATATGTACTGACCACATGCTATGTGGCATCAGCTTTACAATGAACTGCATAAGCGTACAATGATGAAAAGGTCTATTTCCTGTGCTGAAGGAATATACAGAATAATAGCAGGAGGATAAAGTCATACAGTTGGCTCAGATGAGTCTGAGGATCCACAGAAACAGAAGACTTAAAAGAAAAACAGACAATTTCCCAAGTAGTCAGAGACATGGAGGGCCTTCTAAACTAGGAAGAGGGCCATGTGCAGAGTCACTGAGAAATAATAATGTTATGTATAAAAAATGGAAAGGCAACCAGTTTAAACTAGTAAATGATATTATAAATGACAGAATATTAATCTGAGGAGTCCAGACACACATAAATGTAGTCAAACTAAACCAATGAACTTGGATTTAAAAAAAAAAAAAAAGATGGAATATGAGATCTATTTTGAAGGAGGACCATAAACTTGATAACGTAAAAAGGGCAAGGCACACCAAAGGCAGAAAGGTAATGCAAGTGAGCAGTCTCCTTCCCTTACCTTATGTGTGATGCCTTTCATTCTTACTTAGAGATCTAGCAGCAGTAAGTTGTGTGGGAGAGACATCTCTCCTCTGGAAAACAGCAGACATACAGAGTCACTCCTACACCTTCTTAAATTAAGTGACTAGTGTGGGATTATACCCATAAATGAGGCTCAAGCCTCAATGAACTGGTCACCATAGGCAAACCAAGTTTTCTCTGTCCCTTTTTTGTTGTTGTGCTATGTGAATAATTACTATAATTTAATAATTAATCATTTCCATATAAATTCCAAACAACTTTTGTACTTATCCAAAGAGTTATTTATGTCCATGACTTTATCCTGAAAGGTAGGTTTTGACATGGATTGTTATCTCTAGTTGAAAGGTAATGAAACAGGTTCAGATAAAATGACAGTTTTTCCCATGCCATTTCCGTGTTTATGCTGAAAAACCCTGAAGCACTCCCAGAATCCTATGTCTCTTGTTTTTTGCTACACCAAGATTCAGGATTAGGTATTTACTCTTTCCAAAATCCTCAGGGGAGAGAAAGAGAAAGGAGTATTTTAATAAAGATGATTGCTATGTTACACATTTCCTGGGGAGTATGATAAACTCTGTAATTAGCATGGATATACAGCACACTTATGGAGCCTCTCAATGGTTTCAATATCCTACCTCTTAAAACATTCTTGTCATACAAGCAGAAAATGAGGAATATGAAAATTTCATGGTTTTCTATTTAATGCTTTTTGTAATACTCCTGAAAACTTAAACTTATCCTGTAAATTGCATTTTACTAAAGAGATGACTAAAGACTTATGTGCAATGGTCTAAGGAAGTAGACACTTGGAGAAGTCTAGGAGAGTTTAATTCAGCCTTGGCCAAATAAAGTCTTAATCAAAGTGGCTCAAACTTAATCTTTCCTTCTTTCCTCTTTCCACATCAGTAAAATGAGTGATTCTGCTCAACCATAAGCCACTTTCATTTATCTTTGTTGTTTGTTTTGTACAGTAACTTAAAAGCCGTGACTGACTTTGGCCCTAAATCTTGAACTTCTAAAGAAAGAGGTGGTTCCTGATTCTCACTGCAGAGGCAGTTGTAGAAAGGGAAACTGTAGGCCCATCTCTCTGGCTAGTGGACTGATAAAGGTGGTCCCAGGATGCAGAAAGTATCTGGGAGATTGCAGGGAACAGAAATTTCAATAATGCAATTCCTCAATGTGCTTTGATGACCTGGGCTCACTTCTGAGGGGTACACATAAGGATTTGTCTCTAAACACACACAAAGCCATCAAGATTAAGTTATAGATTTGTAAACATTTCTTTGATGTTATAGACCAATATCCCCCATGAGTACTCATATACAAATTCTCAAAAAATAATACTAAATTGTACCCAGCAATATATAAAATAATAATACTTCTTAATTAATTGTGTTTTATCTTATGAATATAAGCCTGGGTCAGCATTCAAAAAATCAGTAGATGAAATCCACCATAATAAAGGACTAAAGAAGAAAAACTAATGATTATATTACCTGAAGCAATTTATAAAATTCAACATCAAACCATAATAAAAATTCCCAAGTAGAATGGAAGGGAATTTCTTAACAAAAGGTCATCTATGAAAATCTATAGCTAACATTATACTTAGAGGTAAAAGACTGAATATTTTCCCCTAAGATGAGGATCAAAGCAAGGATGTCAACTCTCATCATTCATATTCAAATTTCTATGAGCTTATCTAGTGCAATAAGGGAAGAAAAAGAAATAAAAAGATGACAGATTAAATAGAGGACATAAAAATGTCCTTCTTCACAGATGACATGACTATCACCATAGAAAAACTCATGGAATCTACACACACACACACACACACACACACACATACACACATGCACGAATGCCTAGATCTTGGAAGGATCTCAGGACCTCAAAGGCATAATACTGAATGAAGAAGGAAACTAGTATCAAGGAAATGTGTGCTATATGACTTCACTGAATCACATTCTGGGGGAAAGGATGGTGAGAACAGATTAGGGTTGCCAGGATTGGGGTTAGGGACAGTGTTTACCTACAGAAGGGTAGCATTAAGGAGTTTGTGGCATCATGGCTCCTAGATACTGATTGTGGTGGCTGTTACAGGAATCTATTCATATGTCACAGCTCTTACTACTGTGCAGTAAAATTCTTTTTTTAAATCATGATGTGATAAGAAGCATTCAAGTGAAATTTACTAATACTGAGAAAGAAGACTGAGCATATATATACAGTTGACTTTTGAACAACATTGGTTCAAATTTTGTGGGTCCACCTCTAAGGAGATTTTCTTCAACACAGTTCAGTGTTATAACTTTACTTTCTCTTAATTAATGATTTTCTTGACAACATTTTCTCTTCTCTAGATTAATTTATAGTAAGAATAAAATACATAACATATAACATATAGAATATATGTTAATCAATTGCTTTGATTATCAGTAAGGCTTCAGTCAACAGTAGGCAATTAGTAAAGTTTTTGAGAAGTCAAAAGTTATATTTGGATTTTCAACTATGTAGGGGGTTGGGTCTTCTAACCCACATTGTTCAAAGTTCAACTGTAATAGGAAACATTAGTTGAAAAAAATATATCATAAAGGGAACAAAACAAACACTAATATCTGTGTGTGTATAGATAAATATTTGAAATCACACATTGAATGGGTATACCACATATCTAACAACCTAGAATGATAAACACCAACACATTCTAGCAAAAGTACCAGATTTTAAGTTAAATAAACAAATATATAGGAGAGCATCTAAAAACAAAACACATAATTTATAAGGAAAATTAAAATAGATTATTATTAACATTTGTTACAATAACTAGTTATTCTGTAAGAAAATCAAATGACATACTTAAGTCAGGAAAAAGAAAGCATGAACCAAAGCTTTTATTTATACCTAAAAAAACTGACTCTCAAAAATAAAAGGCACTGCAATCAGCATGCCAGAACAAAAGAGCTACTGTCTCCATGAGCAAATTCTAAAGAATCTACAGAAGAGTGAGTTTTAGACAACCAAAATAACTAGAGAGACAGAGGCACAAGGTTTGATGGTAAGCAAAAAATATATGGTGATTTGTAGAACTAAGAATAATTATAAATAAGAGGGAGAGGGCATAAGTCTAGTGACTATATGTTCTAATAGGATAAAGTGCAACTATTAGAAAAAATTAGATGAAGAGCATATATTTGAAAATAATTTTGGGGTGCCTGGGGGTCTCAGTCGTTTAAAGCGTCCAACTCCTGATTTCAGGTTAGGTCATGATCCCAGAGTCATGGGATGGAACCCATCATCAGATTCCACACTGAGTATAGAGCCTACTTATGATTTTCTCTCTCTCCTTCTGGCCCTCTCCCCTATCCGTGTTCTCTCTCTCTGTCAAAAAAAAAAAAAAAAAGNTGTAATACTGTTGGTGTTATTGGGATTGTTATTCTGTGTCTTGAATATGTCATCAGAAAAAAAAAAAAAAGTAAGTCTGATAACATTAATTATACCATTCCCCTGTCATTGAGAAGCAGAATTCCTTGTTAGAAAGAATCCTTTCTTCCCTGAGTAGAAATAAGGAAAAAGATACAGTGAGTTCTGCAATCTGAAACTTTAATTGTAAATATTGATATGAACCCATAATACAGTTTATTTTATATTTTGTGTGTGTGCATATATGTGTGTATCAATACATTAGTAATGAACATCCACAGTGTCCATATTGTGATCATTAGATATCATTTCTCACTGAAAGAAATTATCAGGGATTGTGGGAGAAACAACTGATCCCCACTCTAGAATAGCAAATGTACAAGATGAGTTTTATGTTTTTTTGGTTTTTGTTTTTATTTCTAAGAAAGAGAAAGAGACAGCGTGAGCAGGGGAGGGTCAGAGAGAGAGGGAGCTACAGAATCTGAAACAGGCTCCAGGCTCTGAGCTGGCAGTCAGCACACATCCTGATGCCGGGCTTGAACCCACGAACCATGAGATCATGACCTGAGCCGAAGTCAGACGCCCAACCAACTGAGCCACCCAGGTGACCCCAAGATGAGTTTTAGATACCCTATAATACTAAAGGTTAAGTAAACTATCAAACACTACAAAGGTCAGGTCAAAAGGACCCAACACCACCTGAAGAGGCTCAACTGGCCAAATATGGTATGATGTATGTTCCAATAATTGTAACATTCTCAAGGGGATAAAATCCATCATATATTTTTAAATCCATGATTTCATAATTATATTATAAAACCTGGTCACCCTCATATGATAAGAAATTCATTATCTTAGAAACTGGTAAACAGGAAATAACCTGCTATTCTGTATTTTCTATATAATCTTGCAGCACAGGGTACTGATTAATAAATGAAGGGACCTGCCACTTTATAAAAGTATCACAACTTATACACAAAAACATAAATGATAAAATTAGAATATTACCACTTTGCAACTCTCACTTAATAAATAATATATGCAGTAATCATCAATAGTTTCTAAGATCATAAAAGAGACAACCTTATGTACTTCATAAGGGCTCGCCAAACCCTGCCAATAATCTTGCTAAAGGGACTGGATTTTTGTCTGATCTAATATCTGAATCCAGCTACCAATTTGCAGCAACTATAGAGGGCCCACTGAGCTTGTAAAACTGCACCATTTGTGTTCAATAGGCGATATTTTGACTGGGGGAAATTCTACAGGGCCAATGGTTCAGGTTATTCTGCAAAGGGAAAAGAATAGTGGGGAAATCTATACAAAACAAGAAATGTTTTTTTTTTTTTTTTGATGGCTACTGTTTATTTATTTTTTAAATAGTTTATTGTCAAGTTGGTTTCCTTATAACACCCAGTGCTCATCCCCACAAGTGCCCTCCTCCATGCCCATCATCCCCCTTTCCCTCCCCCCCACTCCCATAAGAAATGTTATTTTTTTAAAAACTACTAAAAATAAAAATATGTGTAACATAAACTATAGTGTCTGGTAACGCACATTTGGGTTATAAAACTATGAACAATGCAAAGAAAATACTACTATAAATGTCAGGCCAATAGTTAATCGTGGAGCAGTGAAGACAATGAAACTGGAATCACACACATGGCAGGTACTTCCGGGGTAGCTGGCAAAATTATATAATTCTTAACAAGAAAGGGGTTTACTTTATAATAGTACATTAAGTCACATTTTGAGAGTTTGTCTTATTTTTTTTGTATCTGTGTTTTATTTTACAATAAAAAGGTTTTTGTTGGTTTTTGTTTCCTTTTTTTTTTGTTTTTGGTTTTTGTATTTTTTAGATTTTGAGATTTTAATTTCTTTTGATTATGTCACTTTTTGCAAGGTAGGAAACATAATCAAAGGAAGACAGTCTTGTCCTCTAGGGGTCCAGAGGGATCTTAATGTTCAGCAGGATAGCATCATAATACTATATGCCAATATGGAGGTTATGAACTCTAAATAATAACCACTATCTACATTTTTCCTTAGGAAGCAGCCAAAAGTTCAGTCCTTAAGCCAAGATATACAGAACACCTTGATCTACAAAAGACATAATAACCCAGATTAAATGCTGGTGAACCTATTGGTGAATCAGAAGAGAGCTAGTCAAGGACCAGTGAACAGAGGAAGTGTTTACATTTGAAAACTTCCTCTGAGGTTTTAAAATTTCCCAGTTGCTGTTAATAACACAAATAAAAAGTATTACAAATGCACCCACACTGATATTTTAGTGCAAGGTCTTCCACTAGAACACAGTTGGAGGTGAGCTCAGGGGACAAAATACTTAGATATTTTCAAAACAAATTACTTAGTGATAAGAAATCTGGCATATTGAATTCTTCCATCTACCACAACAACAAAGTGGCAAGGATGACTATTTGAAAACCATGTTCAACTCTAAAAAGATAACATTTTCCACTACAGAATAATCTCCCACTTTCCCATGCAATTAACAATGCTACTCTTCCATGATACATAGTCATGTGGAAGAAATTTACCAGGAGCTTTAGCCAAGGTCAGGGGATGAAAAAGGGCGTGTCATAATTAGCTCATTTGCAAACTCAGTGACCATCTTTAGGATGGACCCATAAAATCTGGCCATTGTTCTGTTAAACAAATGCAAAGCACAGAATTCTTTAGTCCTTACCTAAGTTTCTCCTGATTGTCTTAAAGCTGGGTTCACTGGCATCTGTGACTCCACTTGTCGGGCTGAGGCAGGAGCTATACGCATCAAGGTTCGGAGTGGCACCGTCAGAGTATCTCTGTCAGCCTCCGCACGCCTATTTAGCAATGCTCACTTGGTAAAATCCTTGCGGAAATACCAGAATGCCAAAGGCCCGCACATGAACAGCCCAGTCTCGCGGCCCTCCGTTGCAGACAGAGCCGCTGGCAGGGAGAAGCCTACGAAAATGAGGAAGGCACCAATCCAAAATTGCCCTCCGAAAGCACAGTGGCCTTCCTGGTATAGAAGGCAGTGTAACAAGACGTGCACAACTACACTGGGAGCACGGGCTGAGAGGACAGACACTTCGCTCAAGGTTGGCAGCAGAGACATCTGAGCCTGCCCAGCGAACCTCACTTAGTGTCTGTCCGTGCAACTAGGTGGGCGCCGGAAACTGTACGCAGGAAGGAGACGCTGCAGAAGTGATGTCACCAGGCGTTTCGGGCGTGTTCTTGTTTGATAATTTCAAAGTACTTCTCTTAAGAGGGAAGAATCAGGGGTGCCTGGGTGGCTTAGTCGGTTAAGCGTCCGACTTTCGCTTAGGCCATGATCTCATGGTTTGTGGGTTCGAGCCCCGCGTCGGGCTCTGTGCTGACAGCCAGCTCAGATCCTGGAGCCTGTTTCAGAGTCTGTGACTCCCTCTCTCTGGCCCTCCCCTGCTCACGCTGTCTCTCTCCTAGAAATAAATAAGAACATTAAAAAAAAATTTTAAAAAAAGAGAAGAATCAAAACTTCTCATTTTGCACAATGAAAATAAAAGTTAGTGTTCATTTTAAACTGGATATCTTGGGTCTAGAGGTATTTTATAAATTTTTAATAAATTTTTTAAGTTTTGGGGGGCGCCTGGGTGGCTCAGTGGGTTGAGAATCAGACTTTGGCTCAAGTCATGATCTCACAGCTCGTGAGTTGGAGCCCCTCATTGCGCTCTGTGCTGACAGGTCAGAGCCTGGAGCCTGCTTCAGATTCTGTGTCTCCCTCTCTGACTCTGCCTCTCCCCTGCTTGTGCACAGTCTCTCTCATGCTCTCTCTCTCTCTCAAAAATAAACATTAACAATTTTCTAATTTTATAAATTTTGTAAATTTGTGAGCATTTAAGTATGTGCCAGGCACTGTACTAAGCTTTCATGTGTTATGCTTATTTCATATTCTCTGCACTTTACACATACAGATACAGAAGCTGGGTGTAGAGAGGCCAGATGACTTAACCCTGATTGCATGAGTTAATTAACAGAGCCAAGACTTATCCCATTTGTTGAATTGCAGACCTTATATGGTCATCCACTGCACTTTGCAAACCATTCTTTGGGATCGCAGGAGGCCTATACTTATATAGGGTATAGATTTAGGTTAAGATTACCAGTAGTGTTCATTCAACACACTTAAATAGACACCATACATAGACAGTGTTGACTCTCATTTACATCACTTCACAGCTCCAGTTGTCCATCTTTAAGGAATCCAAAAAAACTGAATTGTACATACAAAATAAATTTTAATTCATGACGCAATGGTAATATCTGTGGATTGTTTGGAGAGAACTAATGATTTCCTCAAGTCCATGTTTCAGGAAATGGTTATATTTGTGTTTGGTTTGACATAACTGTAGATTTTTCACCTGCTTTATCATGAAGTCTGGACAGGAGGAAAAAAAAACATACATTTTATCAAAGTGACAAGACAATGATCCACCATGTATCTTGGTCGCAAAAAATATGTTATTAGATTCAATTTATCATGAAAAATTGCTAGATTGTGAGAAGGCTGAAATGGCAGCATGGCAAGAGTGCAGCTCTTTGGTACTAATTATCTTAAGAGTTGACCTTCCAGGTCATCCCAAACCCTGTATTAAATTCAGGAGGAGAGCTTAGATGGCCAACTCAGAGACATCAGAAAATTCCAACAGAAAAGTGTTCAGCTTAACTCTTGCAAGGCTGCATGAGCAGACACACATTACAATGATATCTAAAGTCTTGACAGTCTCATCCCACGCGATCTTCCCAACCTTACTTGTCACTCTGTGTAGATTCCCTTGTATTAAGAATACTCATTCTTCCTAGAAGAAGTCATTCTTTATTTCTGTCCCTTGCCTTCACTGAAGCTGTTCCAGACCTCTCAAAATCCCTCTCCTTCTTAGCACCTTTCTAATAATCATTCTTCCAGGTCAACCTCATTCTAGGATCTTTTTCTATGAGACATTTCTATTAAATTATCCATACATTCAGCTGAACAAAATAATTTTATTCCCTAAAATGCTACAGTACTCACTGTCCGTGTCACATGTTGAACAGTTAATATAATCTTGAATGTGCCACCTTAACTTATCCATCTTCTCCATCTAACTAATTAATAGTTTGATTTACCCCCTCCCAGGGTAGCAATTTTTATATGGAAGAAAGTATGGATGAAATAGTTGCTGATTCTTTCATTGACTGTTAGCTAAATGCCTTGTTGTTTTCCTTTCTTTGCTGCCTATAAGCCACATTCCTTCCAATTTACGTCAGAGTGGGCCATATAACAGCTAAAATTGGGTGTTATGAGCTGAACTGTGTTCTCCCAGGATTTACATGTTGAAGCCCTAATCACAGAACCTCAGAATGTGACTGTATTTAGATATATGGCCTTTCAAGAGATGACTAAATTAAAATGAGACTGGTAGGGTGAGTTCTGAGCCAGTCGAACCGGTGTCTTTATAAGACAAGGAAATTTGGACATAAAAAAAGACATCAACAGGGGCACCGGGGTAGCTCAGTGGGTTAAGTGTCCGACTTTGGCTCAGGTCATGATCTCACAGTTTGTGGGTTTGAGCCCCACATCAGGCTCTGTGCTGACAGCTAGCTCAGAGCCTGGAGGCTGCTTCAGATTCTGTACCTCCCTCTCTCTCTCTGACCCTCCCCCTGCTCACAGTGTCTCTCTCTCTCTCTCAGAAATAAATAAAATGTTAAAAAAAAAAAAGACGTCAACAATGTGTGTTCACAGAAAAAATACCATATGAGGACACAATGAGAAGGCAGCCATCTACAAACTGAGGAGGGAGGCCTCAGGGGGAGGGAAGGATTTTGCTAACACTTTGATATTGGACTTCCAATCTTTAGAACTGTGATTAAATTAATTTCTGTTATTTATGCCACCACTCTGTGGTATTTTGTTATGGGAGCCCTACCAAACTAAGACATCAAGGGATCTATTTTATAAGTTAAAGTTAAAATATTTGGCTTTGATACTAAGGTGGCACATATGATATCCAGGGACAACACTTTTTCATCTATTTGGTTTATTTTATTTTTTTTTTTCATCAATATAAATCAAGAGGAAGATGAAAGAAAGTTTGGAGAGAGAGAGAGAAAGAGAAATTAATTAGGCATTTAGAGAGAAGCAGAAACAGGTGATAATGAGGCCTGGATAAAGAGGCTTGGTTCTAAACCTTAGTGAATTCTGGTCGAATTTCCTTTCTCTGGGTTCAATGACAGACTGGTTAACTCTGGAAATCTCCTTTCCATGGGAGCTAATTTAACTTTTTTTCTGTCATTACAACAAATAAGCTAGGCTTAAAAATCCACAGAGGGAAGAGGTGGCAAAGAAATTAACATTAATAATATGCCATAAAGCTTTAGTACCTGTTTAATCTGCAGTCTATCAAACAGTTTAACCCTAAAAATTATTATTATCCTTAAATTCCAAATACTCATGGAAGAGTAACTTTCTGATACCAAATATCACTAAACCATCTTGACGCTAACAAGTACCACATAGTAATGCTTATTGTTGCCCATTGGTTCCATATTTACCTTTATGTTTTCTTCTTTGCACATACTTTTTTCTACCAGAGGAACATTCTTCTCTGTCATCCTTGTGTGGACAATTCAGCAGTTATCTTCGTGATTCAGAGATGTGTCTCATACCCAATGGTGTGATGAAATCAACCCATACTGGTTCATTATAGCCAATTGTTACATCTTTGGAAATTTGTGCCTACTAAGCAATTGTTAAGCACAACGATTATTAAAAATGAACTTAGCATTAAATAAACTCTATTTTAGACCATAGTGGTAAAGATGCAAGCTCATTATTTTTTAAATATTTTACTACATTTCACTACTACCTATGCTTTTGGGATTATTTATATCTATTATATATCTTTGTTGTAAATAACAGTGTGCTGGTGTGCATCTCTTAACCAACTCTGCATTCAGTGATGTCATGTTGGGGGCTTGAAATCAATCAAGGTGAAAGACATTGGCAGATACTAAAAAACAGAGCTTGATTTATTTTGTGATTGTAGTAAGAAACTAATCGTGAAAATGTTAATAGTGCAGAGTAAACTTGAAAGTGTGCCATGTCTGTGATTAGCACACAAAACTGGAAAAAAAAAAAAAAGCTTCCAGTGTTACTCTGTTTTTCAATATGGCAAAGACCTTTCTGCCACTATTGATGAATAAGTGAGGTTTAGACATATAACTTTTTTATTTCACTTTCATCTTACTCATTAATATAAATAAAAATACCAAACAGCATTCATATCATAAATACACTAGT
>NW_027528357.1:1101064-1118875 GCF_008692635.1 Crocuta crocuta
CTAGTTTATCAATTGCATATATATATATATATACATATATATATATATATATATATATGTTAAGGATATAAGAGGCAGCAAAAATCAATAGCAGGATTCTCTGAGAATAGTAGAAGATAATTTTCCCTCTATACTTCTAGGATCTTGGCTAAGGACTTCCCTGTCCCCACTCCCTCCCGATAATAAAAAAGACTGATGACCAGGAGAATAACAAACCGAATTTCAATTAACAGGTATACTCCCTTTGCTTGAGAGATACCCAGGAAAACAGAGTAACTCCTTAAATGGTCCAAGACACACCTTAAATACCACCTTAAATCTCAAGCTAAAGACAAAAGAAAGATGCTGGTCAGAAGGTGGAGGCCAGTTATGGGAGGTTGCCAGGAAAAACACAGTAAACAAGGGTAAGGTTGTTATGCAAAGTTCTCATTAACTTACCCACTGATAAGAGTTTCTAGAGATTTAATCATCCTCTTTCCCATACTGAGAGGAAATCTCCTCACAAATGGTCATTTCCATTATAAATGTAAATATCCCATAGAAAAAAAGTAACTTTTACTCAGGTGTTTTCAAAGATACTCTTATACCTGCTGTTTCTTAAAAGTAGCTCTGATAACCCTTATGCCAAAGAGGTGTCTTTTGGAGTGGGAAATTCTGCTGCCCTTCAGAATCAATGGGTAGTATGGAGTTTTTGTTAAATATTGTATATTTTGTTATTTTTTTAGTTAAAAAATGATTGACTACTGATTCTATCTTCAGAAAATCCACAGGATGTGGATGTGATCAGGATATCTGTACTCCTGTTGGCTTCTCAAGCAATTGCTTAAAACAACTGCCATTTTGTCCAGTCCAAAGATTTTGGTCCAGTTCAAACAAAGCCAAAAAAAGAAACTTTCTTTGCATTGGCAACTACAGCTTTATTTTTAAATGGCTCCATACATGTGAGTTTTTCATGCTCTCCTACAGCATGACAGAGAATGAGTGCCATTTCCTAGTTCTGAAGACACAGGGCCATTAATTTGGCCTTGTGGCTGCTTCTTGAAATGGAGTCTGAAGCAGTGGGAAGGGAGGATCTTATGAGGCTTATTTCATTTTATTCATCATTATACTTTTTAGTGTTTTTTTTTTAACTTTTTACTTCTTGTCCCCCATACCTCTTCCTGAAAAGACTAACCAGCAGCCCATGCAGCCACAGGGCAAATTTTGATGAACAACACATTCAAGGGAGACACTTAAGGTAACACAAAGCCAGAAGAGCTGCACATTTTCCTTCTTTGATAATCAAGTCTTTTTGTCTTATTTTGTTTTGCACTCTTAATTACTATCTACCTCCATGGAATTCAACATATAGTTTAGTTTTCTTATCTAGTCCTTCCCTTCACTCCACTGGCTTCCACTTCCTGCCCTATTTGAAATCCCGTTATAATTCAAATAGCAGCAGTCTGTTTTCTTTCTTTCTTTTTTTAAATGGTTTTTATTTATTTCTGAGAGAGAGAGACAGCGTGAGCAGGGGAGGGTCAGAGAGAGAGGGAGACACAGAATCTGAAGCAGGCTCCAGGCTCTGAGCTAGCTGTCAGCACAGAGCCCGACGCGGGGCTCAAACCCATGAACTGTGAGATCATGACCTGAACCGAAGTCGGCTGCTTAACCGACTGAGCCACCCAGGCACCCCAGCAGCAGTCTGTTTTCAAAGGCTAATCCTATTGATAACTCAGAAGGAAGAGAGGTTTTGGTTTTCTAACTCATTCTTTCACCCCTCACTACCACCACAGCCCTTTGGCCCCCAATTTCAGAGGATCTCAAGTAGGCACTTCCTTTCTGGATCTTAATTCTGAAGGAGGTGGTTTATTTCATCTGTATCACCCAATCAGCTGAACTTTCTGTTGCCCTCCTCTAATTAATTACTGTTTGTAAAGAGCTCAGAAGATGAATTGTGCTATATAAGTGCTAAGTATCATGATTTCATTGTCCTATTTCAGTTCTTATTGGAATGAAGTATCATTATAATAATCAGCTTTTTGCATTTACAACTCAGGAGGGAGAGAGCCAAAGCAGCAATACCTTACTATGTCTATTTCTAAATCTCTAGAATAGCGACCAATCCTTGCAGTGACCCCTGGGATACTTCTCAGGCTTCATACAGTGACTATCTCACAGAAAACCAACCACTTGAAGTAAATCAGGTACAACAGGAAGAAGGGTTTCAATGGTAGATTCACACGTGTATGGAATTTTTATTCAAGTGGCTTAGGTTTTAGCTTTATTTCAATGATTATATAAATTGGGATGGTCATTTAACTCCACTAAGCCAGCATTTTCACCTATATAATGGGAATAAAGGCAACATCCAATTCACAGGGTCACTGTCAGGATCAGATCAGGTAATGCATTTGAAAGCATTTTATGCTCCCCGCCCCTAGAACTGTTTAAACATCTCTATTTGACTTTTGCAGGTTAAAGAACTAAGTTAAGTATTTAAAACATGTNAACTTTATTTTTCCAGAAATGAGATGATAAAAGTGACTCTGGCATGTAATTGTTGATTTGAAGAACAGACGTCATCTCTGATGTTAAGGAAAAGGAATTGCTAATAAGTCATGAGATAAATAAAGAAGATGGTTAAAAAGAGGAAGACATAAACAAATAGTCAAAAGCCAAAACCAAGGGAAACAGAAAAGGAAAATGGCACACACAGAAATAGTGAAGGTGGGAGAATGTTAATTTTGTAGAAAAGAGGATAAAATGAAGCATTGTCATCTTAGAACCAGAGATGACAGTGGTCAGCCTTCTTTCCTTCATCAGTAAGGCTGATATTTTGGTTGACTCTGGCTGAAGGTGAGGTATAATAGTCCTGTGGTTGAAAGTGTGTGCTTTGGACTCAGAATTCCTGTGTTCAAATCTCTGCATTAGTCAGATGTGAAAGTTACATCCTCTCAGTACCTCATTTTCCTGTTTTCTGACTACTATTGGTAGTAATAAGTGATTTGTCATCCTTGCTCCCTTGAAGGTGTAGGGGCCAAGAATAGGCCACCCCAAAGTGAACCATTTTGGCAAAAAAAGTATTATTTTTTAGCTTAAGGCAGTAGAGACTCTGTGGGATCAAGAGAAACTTTTGCCCCTCCCTTAACTATATAGAAGGATCTAAACTGGGGGGTCTTTCCCAGAAGAAGGGATATTGGCAGAGATAAATTATATATGAGTGACCCATCTATATGGCAGGCAAACATCTAATTACCAAACATCTGTTCTTATTGCCTATGAATTGCGTTTCTTCCCTCTGAAGTCCCAGACCCATACCCCCATCTCCTTAATTTAGGAATGACATATATACCTCATTTTGCCTGACTGCCTTTGGAAATTCCATGCCTGTGTGTATTCCTTGTATATACAAAAGTAAATTTGATATTCTCTTGTTAATATATCTTATCTCACTTTGATTCTTAGTCCAGCTAGAAGGACTTTGAAGGGGGAAGGAATTCTTGCTTATCTACAAAGGTAATTATTTTCTCTCTCTCTCAAATCTTCTCCTTTGTCTTTGTGTTCTGTAGCATCTAGGAGGGGATTTTTCACTATACATTGTGCTTGATATTGCTTTGGTTTCTTGAATTCGTGGATTATTATCTCTCATCACTTTAAAGAATCCCTAGCTTGTTTGTCAGCATATTAAATGCACTAAAGATATAGATAGATAGGTGGACAGATGGATAGGTAGATAGATAAAGAAGTACAGAGATTCCGAAACTTTTCATTGTTTTTGGTTAGCTACCTTATTATTATAAACTTTACTGCTATCCTGTTCTATGTCCAAGATTTCCAAGATGAATATCATCACCACTGCCATTCCATATCTTACTCAGACACTCCTAGTAGACAGAGAAACCCAGATAGTTGTGATCATTGTATCTTTGTGACTCTGCTTATGTTTTCATCTTTTTGTCATATCTCTCTGACAGGCACTGATTCAGAAGGCTTGGAGAAATCAAATATATTGGTTTTTTTTTTTCTCCTCAAGAGAAAAATTAAACTTATCCAACTCTTCAAGAAATGAGGGTTGAGTTTTACTACCTGGAGGCTGAAAGAGCTCCTTCAACAATGTTGAGAAGACTGCCACCAAAATTTTGTATAGTTCTTAATAAATAATCTCTCCTCCCTGGATTTTAAATTCACTATCTATAATACAAGGAGAGGACTAAATTTTGTTAAGGCCTCACCACACTGTTCAACTGTGTGAATTCCATATTAAGGTAAAGTCTTAGAGAAATATCACACACTCAAACCCACGTAGGAGATAGCTTATGGTTGAAAAGGCACTGTGAAGAAACTTAAGTTTAGTGGGAACCTTCAGAGCAGCCAATATGAAAAGGTAATACTGATGTTCATCCACTGGCTACTGTTCTAACTTTGGGATCCCAGGACAAGTGCTCCATGCTCTGCCTATGGATCAGTGTTGCATTCAATGTTTCCAAATCCAGTAGAAACATTCTGTGGTTCTTTATGGTACAAAAAGGCACTGCAAGCATGGTATGCCAAATGTCCATGTATCACCACAATGGATGTTGTTTCGGGTGGAATTTCAAACTCACAGTTTTATTTAAGAATGTGTATTCTGCAGCCAGATTTTTCCTATCTCAGCAATATACACTAAAAAAAGTCAGTAAGCAACAATTTCAAATGATTTATAATGTAATGCTAAGTTCATCTTGGAAAAGGTCATGAGGGGCTGATAGAGTGATAGCTGGTATCAAGTAGAAGTGAGACTCCATATAGATCATGAATAAGTTCACAACCCCAGACACTCATCTCAACTCATAATAAAAATGTAAACCATATGGAAACTTTCATAATGACTTCTCAGCCTATTTTCCTCTCTGCAAACTTGTGTTCCTATCACCTCATTTCTTGGACTGTTTTGACGATTGAATGTGTCAAATTTTATTACTGTACTCTGGCCTCTCCAGCATGATAGCATTTGGAATTTTGTTATTATAGTTTATGAAGAAGCACATACACTCCATAAAGTGCCATCTGACAACCATTACCCCCACCAACTCCAGGGCAAGTGAAGAAGAAGCAGGCAAGATACCCTTGGAGTCTCTTCTAAGAAAACAGACACTACTGTGTAATTATAATACCATTTGGACCCCATTAGTTCCTAGGGAACTGACTAGGATCTTTTCACTTTTCAGAATTCCAAGAAAAAGTCAACTCAAATTTTCATATCTGACTTTCAGACTCATGATGAATAGAGGGAGGCATGAGATGGGAATAGATGCCTGTAGCCTGTGTCCTCAAGTTTTGCCTAGAAATTAAATCTCCTGGACTCCATGTGACCATATATTTTCCATTTGTGCAGTGTTCAGTATGTTTTTTACAGGTATTTATCATGCCAGGATTAGATTGGACACTGGGAACATAGCATAACCAAGTAAGTGATACACTGATCTCATAGAGTCCAACATTGAATGGAGACTGTAAACATAAAAAAGACAATCACAATAGTGGTTAATAGGTGGTAATTTAAGAGAAATACCAAACAAATGTAAGGGCACATTGAAAGGGATTCTGTCTTAAGACTGAAGACTTAGAGAAAGGTTTTCTGAAGGAATGATATTTAGACTGAGATTTAAAGTGGGAATGTTTGTGGTACCTGGGTGGCTCAGCCAGTTGAACATTGGACTCTTGATTTTGGCTCAGGTCATGATCTCACAGTTGTGAAACAGAACCTCACATCAAGCTCTGCTCACTGATCTTGAAGGCTGCTTAGGATTAGAAATCTTTCTTTCCCTCTCTTTCTATTTCTACTTCTCTCTCTCTTTATATATATATGAAAATAAACTTTAAAAAAATATGAATGTTAGATAGGGTGCCTGGGTAGCTCATTTGGTTGAGCATCTGACTCTTGATTTCAGCTCAGGTCATGATCCCAAGGTTGTGGGATCCAGGCCTATATCAGGCTCCATGCTAAGCCTGCTTGAGATTCTCTTTCTCTCTCCCTCTAACTCCTCTCACCTGCTCATGCACTCTCTCTCTAATTAAAATAAATAATAAATAAATAAATAAAGTGTGAATGTTAGCTACAAGAAAAAAAAATGAGAAAACATAAGTGCTTTGAAAAATATGGCTAAGTAAAGAGCATGGCCAGCTAGAGGGCCCTTGACTGCAGCTCCCTTAAGACTGAAATACATTACCCATGAATCAAGTCTCCTTTTGGGAAGGGTAGCTTTCCCTCATAAGTCTTGCCAGTAAAGACCTCTAAGTCTTTCTGGAAAAACTACACAAAAGTTTTTTGGTCAGGAGTTGGACTCTTCAAATAATAGACCTAAATTATTGTAGCAGTGGTGAGGATAGAGAAAGGTGATTGAGTTGGGAGACAACTAATGGATGAATTCAGTAAGACTCTGAAATCAAAATCAATTTGACATGAAGGTAATGGTAAAAAAGTAATAAAGATAAGGCTAAAGTTAATAAGTAGGGTGCATAGAAAAATGACACTCCATTCACAAAGATAAGGAATATGATTTTTAGGGAAAGTTATCAGTTCATTTTTGCATATGTCAAATGTGAGTTGCCCAGAGAATATCCGGGTTATTCTCAGTAGTCTATAAACTGTACAGGTCTGAATCTTGGGAGAGAAATCTAAATTAGAAATAGACAACACGTCTACTCAATATATAGATGGTAAATGAAGAATGGTGGTCAATTAAACCTGGTAACCTGGTAGAATAAGAAGAAAAGAGAATCTGGACAGAACCATGAGGTGAAGAAGTGACATTGAAGGACACTGAAGAAAAGAAGCCAGAGAGGTGGAGGAGAGGAGTTAAGGGGGCACAGTGACTCTGAAGCCAAATGAAAAGAGGGTTGCAAAGAAAGAGAAGCAAATGTTAACTAAAATAGAAGCTTAGGAATGATCCTAGGATTTAGCAACAGCTCATCACTGGTGATCTTGAGAAAAGCACATTTAATTATTATTTTTTTTAATTTGATTATAGTTGACATACAATGTTACATTAGTCTCATGTGTGCAACATAGTTATTTAACATCTCTACTCATTATATTATACTCACCACAGATATAGCTGCCATGTGTCATCATACAACACTATCACAATCTCATTGACTATTATGGGTGAAGAGGAGTCAGAGGGAAAAGCAGTTTTAATCAGGTTTGAGAAAAATAATTGAGGCAACTCAGAATTACATAGGAGAGCCAGCTCTTGAGATTATTTCAGAGACATAGGCAGTATGGTACGGTGGAGCAGGAGACCAAGGAGTCAAAACCAGAATGGAAATTAGAAGACCTATTTCTAGACCAGCCTATACTAGTAACTCACAATGTAACGTTAAGTAAGTCACTAATATCACTAGGCCTTTAAATGCTCAGCAGTCATTGTGGGCAAAGCTGTACCTGGACTACCAGATACTACTCACTATCATGGCTGATAATGAGTGTACTATGTTTATGTGAGTGAGCAATGCATTCTGGGAGTGTGGGGGTAAAGCTGATGAGGATGGAACAGAACAGAAGTTATATGAAAGGGTGTTATATGAGCATAGGCCAAGAAGAGATAAAAGAGAAACACACACACACACACACACACATACACTAAAAAAAACTAAAACTAAAACTAAACTAAAATCAGCCATATCAGGCACAAAATGCTGGAGAGTGAAGACGTATTACACATAGAAGGGGGTCTTGACTTGTGTTTGTGTTTCTACTTGGCTGTATTGTAGGAATGTTAGCAATGCCAAGACTTGGCTAAGGTTAAGGACAAGGATCAAGAGTCAGATAATATAAGTAAGTTCTGAAAATAATTACAAATTTTCAGTCTCTCTTCTGCAATTTACTATCTATGTGACTTTATTCGACCTTCTTAATCTCACCAGATCTCAGTTTTCTCATTAAAAAATGTAAAACAACATATGTCACCGGGCAGTTATGATACACGTACATATGATATCCATATGAGAATGAAATGAGAATCATTCACACAGATTATAGCACCTCATTTACCAGATGTGTTATGTAAATGGCATTAACTGTCATCGATACCAATTATCATCATATGTGATCTAGGGCCACTCAAAAATAGTCTCAGTTTTCTCATTTCAAAAATGCTTTTAGCTATTATGGGTATCAAAATACACAGGCACACACACAAACACACAGATGCATACCAGGTAGAGTACCTGATTCATAGGGGTTTAACAAATAGCAATAACAATGTTAATAATTATTACTACATAATAAAGCTGTTGATAATCCTGGTGGGGGAAACAAGGAGAAGAAAACAACTATCTGGGATAAGAGAGAAAAGTGGAGAGGAAGTAGGAAGAAGAAAAAGATGGCAGTGTGGAGAAGGAAAGAAAACAAGATTTCCGATCATTCCTATAGAAAAGGAAGAGGAAGAAGAGATCAACATGCATGTACCTCTCCAGTGATGAGAGGAATTATTTCATGGCAAGATTTGTGGGCAACAGTGACCCCGGAGATGAGAGCAGAGGCCTGGCAAGAGCTCAGATCATGGGGACCCTGATTATTAATTCTATTGGATATACCAAGGGACATATTTGCTGTAATTCAAAATCCAGGACGCAAGAAATTTGATATGAGCATTAGATGAGAAGATAAATTGAATTTATTATAGAGATGGTGTCAGAAGTAAAAAGGACCAATACTGTTCTGAGAACTTTGTGATGATTCCACCGAACAGGCCAAGGCTAAAGACCTTGTTCACTCACTTGAGGATGAAGCAGTGCCTATGGGCACTTTTCGTTTAAGAACTGAGATGAGTTATAGCCGCACAGAGGACATCTAAAGATCAGCTACTGATGAAGCTCAGGAAATCATTTAAGTAAAAGGTAGAATCAGGTAAAAGGTTTTAGGTCCAGAGAATAAGTACCATTTGTAAAGGGAACTCTGGATAGCTTCTGGGGGACAAAAAGGACACATCCATCTGAACTGCACAAGAAGATGAAATAATAAAAGGGGACCAAGGACAACAGACAGACTCCAGGACTCTTGATGGGAACGAAAAAAAGAGACATGGAGTTGGTAGCATCTGCTCAAATTAACGCAGGAAAATTTCTCGAAGTCTCGTTAACATAGTCACTTACGTGTTCCTTTCTTTAATGGGCATTTTCAAGCTTCTAGCAGGTGTTGAGTTCTGCGATTGCCTGTAGGGATGCAAACTCTTTCCCTAAGTAACAAAAAAGTAAGTAAATAAGATAGCCCCTGCATTTAAGGACCTCACAGTCCAGTAATAACATGCTATTAAAAACAGCTGATGAGAGTTTCAGAAAATAGGAGGCGGGTGTTGAGGGTGAGATTGAGAAGTGAAAGAAGAGAGAAAAGTCAGAGTAGTTAGAACCTGCAGAGAGCTGACGATGGAGAGAGTCTCCTCCTTCTTTCCTTTTAAGAGCTAGTTGATCTGAACTCTAAGGATAAATAAGGGAAAATATTCATACAAATGAATGCATAGCAGGGAAGAAGAGAATAAAAGCAATTGTACTAAAGTAGATGAAACCAGGAACCAGAAAGAAGAAGAGAGAAATAGGTTAGTAGCAGATAGTACATATGACAGGATGAGATAGGAATACAGGATTTAACATGGCTTGCTTACATAATCTACATTAGAGGATATGATCACCAACAAATTAATTAATTAATTAAGGTGAGTGGACCAAGACAATTGGTATCTGCAGTAGAACAAAGAAGAGCTTTCGCATAGAAGTAGGAGAATGTTAGGTGACAGTTGCTTGTACAGCTCAGACACAATGAGCTAACACACCACCAAGTCTGGAGCAGGTGACCTGTGGGTTGATGAGGAAGTATAACTTAATGGTAAGAATATAAACGATGGAGCCAGCCTGTCAGGGGTCCAATTCTAGCTGTGCCGCTGACTAGCTGTGTGACCACGGTCAAGCCACTTAACCCCTTTGTTCTTTGCTTTCAGCAGATGCAAAAGGTGGGAAATAGCACTGAAAAACACTTAGGTTATGTACACAATTCTATGATATGTGTAAATGTTATAAAATGCTTGGCATTTAGTAAACCCTCCAAAAATGTTGGTCATTATTATCAGCATCAAAGATATCATCATAAATTATTGGTTATGAGGCATAACGATGCCACTAAGGACCGAGTTTTTCACACCAATTTATCCTGTTTGTCTGGAGTACTGAAGACAAAATCTCCCTGCGACTAAGGGATCATTACTCCCAAGCTTCATTCCTTCACAAGACGCTGCCCAGAATCAGAGGAGCGACATAGAGAAGGATGTCCTCACAATCTCCCTCTTTTTAGAGAAGATGATCTTTCCCAGAAACTTCTCTGATGACTCCCTCATATCTCTCTTTGGCTAGAAATGACTTATGAAGCAGGCTTAGTTGTAAGGGAGATTGAAACAGCAAGCATTTGGCATTTTCAGTACCATTTTAGAAACAGACACTGCCATTAAGGAGGAAAAAAGACGGGAATGATGTTTGAATCGACGAGCAATGAAGTATGTATTTTGTAATTTAAAATGAAGCCATGGTATTTTATAATAGCTATTATTAATTTTAAGAATTTTTAAAAGATGCTTAAATAAGTTTGGATTCAATTTGAAGGAAACTTACAAAGGTGAGGGATTAAAACAGAGGTATTACTGAATAAAGTAAATATTTCAAGCTTTGGAATTATTACGTGGAGAACATAGATGAAACATAGGTGAAGGGAGAACAGGAAAAAAAAAGAAAATTTTGTGTAGATAGGATCAAGATTTAAAAAAACAAAAAAATGAAAGGAAAGAAAAGAAACAAAAAGAAAAGCCACTGTATGCAAAAAGCTTAGAGGATGCAACCATGGTAAAACAAAGGATTGTTGGATGAGAGATAAGAAATTGCTAGGTTAGGGGCGCCTGGGTGGCTCAGTCGGTTAAGCATCCGACTTCGGCTCAGGTCATTATCTTACAGCTCATGGGTTTTGAGCCCAGCATTGGGCTCTGTGCTGACAGCTAGCTCAGAGCCTGGAGCCTGCTCCGGATTCTGTATCTCTCTCTCTCTCTCTGACCCTTCCCTGGTCACACTGCCTCTCTCTCTCTCTCTCTCTCAGAAATAAATAAAACATTAAAAAAAATACTACTAGGTTAAAATATTGCTGAAATTATTTATACTAGGAAGAAAAGCCACAGAGAGAAGAATAAAATGATGGATTCATACTAGAAAACCTACCTGAGAAACTTAAAAATCACCATTGAAAATCAAATGCTATGTTGTTGACGAAGGGAAAGTGTTGCTGATTTAACGGCACTGTAAAAATCTTTGAAAGAACATAGAGAAAGATCTTGAATGTCTCTTTGCAGCTGCAGGTGGAAAAAAATGGAATAAGCAGGACATCAAAATAAATAGATTAACAATTATATTTTAATGGGAAGAGAATGTTAGAGATTGGAGACAACAAATGCTGATAAAAATTCTGGAAATCTTGAGAAGGCCCAGTGGTAAGTCAAAAAGACGTGGAAAATTTCAATCAGTCTCAAGATAAATAATGGAAGACAATAAAAGAGGGAAGTGATGTGGATATTTATTTGGAAAAGGCAAGCATTTATTTGGAGAGATAATTTTCTCATTAAAACCTTCTAAATATATGGTATGTCAGGTGTAAAATGTTTCATACTATAGTCAGTAGTTGGCTAGGAAAGAGATTAAGTCGTAAGAAGAATGAGCCAGAAGTGACCATGGTATGTTACTTAAAAACATATTTATTCAGAATTTTTTTTGAAAAAAATTTAATGTTTATTTAGTTTTGAGAGACAGACTGAGCACAGCAAGGGAGGGGCAGAGAGAGAGGAAGACACAGAATCCGAAGCAGGCTTCAAGCTCCCTAGCTGTCAGCACAGAGCCCAATGCGAGACTCAAACTCAGGAATCGCAAGAACATGACCTGAGCTGAAGCTGGACACTTAACTGACTGAGCCAATCAAGCACCCCCAGAATTATTATTTTAAAGTCCTATCCTAGGCACTGAGCTAGAGGATCAAAAGATAAAGGAGATCTCAAAGCACTAAGATCAAAGCATTCTTATCCTCTGGAAGACAGACAGGTTTGCCCCAAATAATACCAGCATATGAGGTCTCACAATTCAGAGTGCACAAGTAGAGTGCATCAGTTCTAAACATGAATTTTCTAAACTCTTCATTTTAGTTGGCACATTCATTTTTATGGTGTGGCAGCCCCTCTTTTATCTCCTGCACTAATAAGCTGCCTGATCCTCATTAGAAAATGGTACCTGGGCGGCACCTGGGTGTTTGAGTGTCTGACTTCGGCTCAGGTCATGATCTCATGCTTTGTGGGTTCAAGCCCCACATCAGGCTCTGTGCTGAGAGCTCAGAGCCTGGAGCCTGCTTTGGAATCTGTGTCCCATTCTTTCTCTGCCCCTCCCCAACTTGTGCACTGTCTCTCAAAAATAATTAAATGTAAAGAGGATTTTTTTAAAAAATGGTGCCTGGGTAAGTTCAAGACAGCAGAGATGATATGTAAAAATAAAATCTTTATTCCAACCTGAACACTTATGGGACCTTTTACTTTAGGTATGGTCTATAGTAGATTCTCTCATCATGTAGATTCTATATTTAACTCACACTGAAATGTTTCAAAAGAACAGTGTAGTATTAGCTAGAACTGGTGGTGGTTCATGTATAAGACATTAAAACAGGGATGTCTGGGTGGCTAAGTCAGTTAAGATCAGCTCAGGACATGATCCCGGGTTGTGGGATTGAGCGGCACATTGGGCACTGAGCCTGGAGTCTGCTTGAGATTCTGTCTCTCTCTCCCTCTGCCCCTCTCCCCAGCTCATGCTGTCTCTCACTAGAAGATAGATAGATAGATAGATAGATAGATAGATAGATAGATAGATAGATAGACAGATAGATGAATAAATATTGTTTAAAAGAAGACTTTAGAACAAGCAGTGGGAACAGAGCTGGATTTCTCAATCTTGCACTACTGACATTTTGAACCAGGTAATTCTTCATTGTGGGGCTTCCTGATCTTTATACAAGAGATTCCAGTAGCATCCCCTACTCCTCAGTGTGACAACTACAAATGCCTTGATTTCACAAAATTCCATTTGAGGGTAAAACTACCCCCAGCTGAGAACTACTGGGGTAGAGGAAAAGAAACTATGATAATGTAACAATGATAAAATGATGAAGAAAGTAAAGAGCAGAGGTGAACGGGCAGAATTCCATATAGAAAAATTAATAGAAAAGAGGAGGAAATGCAGAAGAGAAATACAAGGAATAGGAAGAAGAATGGAGAGAAGAGAAGAGAATGTTTTTCAGAGGAAATGTAGGACTTCAGGTAAGATATAGTATGTATGGTAAATGAGAACTTCCAGGATACATTTTCAAATATGAAGCTGTAAAGAAAAATTGAAAAATGAAACTTAAAGAATAAAGCATAAAAAGAAAAAAAAAACCATATAGGGATATTCTATAATATCGCTGTGTGTGGTAAGAATGGAATTTAGCTTTTTAAAAAATGCATATTATGATTTCTGCCATTAGGTTTAGTGCGGGTCATAAAGGGAGCATATCACATGTATAGAACACTAGGATCAATGTAGAAAACACTATACCAGGCACCTGGGTGGCTCAGTCAATTAAGCATCTGACTTTGGCTCAGGTCATGATCTCACGGTCTGAGTTTGAGCCCTGCGTCGAGCTCTGTGTTGACAGCTCACAGCCTGAAGCCTGCTTCAGATCCTGTGTCTCCCTCTCTCTCTGTCCCTCCCCTGCTCACACTTTGTTTCTCTCTCTCTCAAAAATAAAAACATTAAAAAAAAAAAAGAAAACACTATATGAATCACCTTTAGGAGCAAAAAGACAAAGCATAAGATCCAGTTATTTAATAGTTAATATGTTGTGTTTTAACATGAAGATTGTGAAGGATAACATCTAGGATTTCCTCTGTCCCTGATAGAATGGATATGCCCATCCTCCATCTCCCTGGGAGCAAAGATATTGAAGAATATAAAGTTCTTCATGGGTTGAAGAAAGCAGAAGAAATTTAACAAAACAGAGCTACGATATATAGCCAAGGGAAGTCCTGTGTCGGAAAAAATTGTGCCTGTCCACTGGAAGATAAATCCATGCTTAGTCTCTGAGTGGTCCTTTGTTTTTGTTTTAAGCTTAAAATCAACTAGCAAAAATTATTTTTTAAAAATTGGTCGGGGCACCTGGGTGGCTCAGTCGATTAAGCGTCCGACTTCGGCTCAGGTCATGATCTCACGGTTCATGGGTTCGAGCCCCGCTGAGGCTCTGTGCTGACAGCTAGCTCAGAGCCTGCAGCCTGTCTTCAAATTCTGTGACTCCCTCTCTCTCTGACCCTTCCCTGCTCACGCTTTCTCTATGTCTCTCTCAAAAATGAATAAAACCATTTAAAAATTTTTAAAAATTAAAAATAAGAAAATAAAAAGTGGTGAAAGTACTAGCAGGAAGAAAAATTTTATGTTTCTCACTAACAGAGAAGATGGAGAAGCACCATCTTTGAGACAGATTATCTGAGAATCACTGATTCATGTATGTAAGAGTCAGAGGAAGGAGCCAGACTGGTGAACTATTATTGCAAAACAATAGGGGAGAAAGGTGAGGGGAAGCAATGATTTTGACAGTATTGGGTTATAAGAAATTGGTATGCAATATCTGTGGAAGTTTTGTTGGTTTCGTTTGATGAGAGAAGAACTGTAAATATGAATAATATGTAAATATACTTTATGACAAAAATAAACTTATGAGGATCAAGTGAGAGAAAGAATGTGGAAGTGTGATGAATAAGTTAAAATGCATGATTCATAAAGGGGATACATTGTGATTGGAAACCCTGAACTCTCTTGTGAACTATTGCAACACTCTTCTTCACACCTGTGACACCTATATGACACAGAAATGTGTCCCAAGAGGCAGATAGGGTCAAGAAGAACAAGGCCTAGACATGATAGTGACCTGTCTACAAAGCCATACAAATAGGCACAAAAGAAGTGAATTATGTAAAAATGTCTCCACATCCATAAATCCCTGCACACTTATAAAGAAGTATTGTTATAATAAGGATGGAACGACCTAACAAACAGTATTAATCTCCTGATCGTCCACCAAGCAGGAGTATACTTTCTGGACATCACAGGTAGGTTTCTTGGTATCGCTGGCCCTACTTGTGTGTCAGAGGACAGTTCTCCAAGGAAACAAGGTAAGACCAAGTTTCTCAGGGTACCTAGACTGTAAGCTCCCAGTAAATAGAAAACATAAAATTCATTTCAGCATCACTACTGCAGCCTTCCACTACACTAAGCATTTAGTGGTATTGAATAAAATAGATTGAAGTGAAATGGATGAGATTTTAAAAATGAGAAACTGGGGCGCCTAGGTGGCTCAGTCAGTCAAGCAGCTGACTCTTGATTTCGGCTCAGGACATGATTTCATGGTTCATGAGTTTAAGCTTCACATAGAACACTGTGCTCACAATGCTGAGTCTGCATCAGATCTTCTGTCTCCCTCTCTCTGCCCCTCCCCCACTTATTCACATGCGCTCTCTGTCTCTGTCTCTGTCTCTCTGTCTGTCTCTCAAAATTAAATTAATGTTGGAATGCCTGGATTTGGTTAAGCATCTCACTGCGGCTCAGGTCATGATCTCATGGTTCATGGGTTTAAGCCTTGTGTTGGGCTCTGTGCTGACAGCTCAGAGCCTGGAGCATGCTTTGGATTCTGTGTGTGTCGTTCTCTCTAACCCTCCCCTGCTCACACTCAGTCTCTCTCTCTCTCAAAAATAAACAAACATTAAAATAAATAAATAAATAATGTTAAAAATAAAATAATAATGAGAAACAAAGACACAAAATGATAGTTGAAACTGTGTTGAGCCATAAGAATTGTCCATTGCAGTGGCAATGTGTTAAAAATAATTAAGCATAAACTCTCATTATCATTACCGATCCACTGGAAGGTAAACAGAAAGTAATGACAGGGGAATACCACTGGTAAACTCTTTTCCCTGTTATTTAGTGCTCCACACAATGAGGTTCCAAACTTTCCTCTCAATATGATCTGCTTCACAATTGCAGTAGACTTCTTTATGAAAGTTCCTTACGAAGTTTCCTCAAACATATTTTGCGTGATTTTGCTCATAAAAACTTTCTTGTAATGACTTTCTAAGTAACTGTATACAGATCCCCTTGTCTTTCTAAAGCCTTCGATTTCTTGAAGAGAGGGGGCAAGATGGCGGAGAAATAAGGAGCTCCGTACTTGCACTCGCGCCCATACATCACACAGAAAAGATCTGAAGCCATTGGAAACCTTACAAAACCTGAGAGATTGGGAGAAAAAAGACGCAGAATCCACTGAGAGAGCCTTCTAACGTGAGTGCGAACCGGGGAAGATAAAATCGGGCCGGGATCGGAGACTCCAGGGTGGGAGGCGATCCCCCTCTACCCTCTACGGGGAGTGAGAGGGGAAAAGGAGAGACTCCGAAACAGAAAAACCTCCGCTCGGTGCATAGAAAGACCGTACTTGCCAAATACCTGCACACCAGGTCCCCTCACGCCAACTGGTCCGGGGGGGGAGGGAAGGCTGAGCCCACAAACCGCTTCTTTGTGCGGGCTCCTGGCGGCTGGACTTCAGAGTGGTGGCGCGCCTGCCGCCATTGTAGCTCCCGGGCGGCTGGGGACCCTGAAAGAGCCGCGCGGACACCGGGCGTCCGCGCTCCTGGCTGGCTGGAACTCCAGAGGGAAGGCAGAGAACTAAAAACTGGATTATTAGCCTGTGAGTTCGTGTTTCGGGTGACGAGCCATAGAGGGACCCGGTTTTCCTCACTCCAGCGGAATCGGGCTCAGCGCACCCGGCAGGCAAGCCCCCGCCCATGCGCGCCAGCCTGACCCAGAGAAGGAAGCAGCGATTCTGACTCCGCCCCCAGAGCTCCACAGGGGGCCTGGAATCGCCCGAGGGGGTTGCCTGGGACGCTGTGTATAAGGCAACTTCAGCGGGGCGCGCGGACTGGGATTTGGAGATTGGAACTGGCCTGGGTTGAAGAGTGCAACCAACTTCGGCTGCGCCCCCGGTACGGGGAGTTTACACCCTCAAAAGAGCGAGGTGCAGCGCTTGGTTCAAGAAGGGACTGGAGCACCGTCACTCTCCTCCCCACAACCGCCAAGGCAGAGCACCCGCCTGAGGCATTGGATCCCGCCACGCCCATCCCTGCCTGAGAGGTGCCCTCCTCCCTTTTCTTTTCCCTTTTTTTCTTTTTTTTTTTGCTCTTTTTCCTATTTTTTTTCTCTTTCTTTTTTTCTTCTTCTTTCTCTTTTCTCTCTTTTTTCCCCAGAACACTGACCTCATTAACTCTGGTCGCCGGCTTGCTGAAACAATCACGAGTCCATTCTGTAAATGTAAATTCTACATCTACCGACATTTTCATCTCTTTCTCTCAGGAGTAATTAGAGTATATACTTTCTCTGGATAATTCCAGCATCCTTCTCTCACCTATCCAACGATATTCTACCCTTTACCTCTTTCAAAAAAGCTTCTTATCCCTTCTGCCTGTTCATTCTATTTCCAATTCTACCTCATCCCGCCCTGCCTTCTCTCTCTTTCTCTATGCTTTTCAACCAGCACTGCATACACACGGCTATTTAACTGTAGCTGGGAAATACAGGTATATGCTTTAAACCGTTCTTTGTCCATCGGTTTTCTTCTTTTTTCCTTTTCTTTTCCCTTTTTGACCCTTTTATGTATTTTATACTCCATATTATTCGCCCTCCCTGCTCTATCTTTTCTCTTCA
>NW_027528357.1:1124853-1132404 GCF_008692635.1 Crocuta crocuta
GGAAATGGTGGGGGAAAGGGAGAGAGACAAACCATGAGAGACTCTTGAATGCTGACAAAAACTGAGGACTGATGGATGTGGGGGGGAGGGGGGATGGGCATGGAGAAGGGCACTTGTGGGGATGAGCACTGAGTGTTATGTGGAAACTAATTTGATAATAAACTATTTGCAAATAAAATAAAATAAGATACAATAAAAATAAAGCCTTCGATTTCTTTATCTAGGGTGTTTTTGTTTTTGTTTTTGTTTTAACATCTTTTGGTTCTTAGGTGTTTATAGCTTATAGGCACATATTCTTTAAAATTTTTAATGTTTATTTATTTTTGAGAGAGAATGATATGATAAATAGTGTGAGTGAGGGAGGGGCAGAGAGACAGGGAGACAGAGAATCCAAAGCAGGCTCCAGGCTCCAAGGTGACAGCACAGAGCCCAATGGAAGACTCTAGCTCATGAACTAGGAGATCATGACCACAGCTGAAGTCAAGATGCTTAACCGACTGGGTCACCCAGGTGCCCTTATGCACACATTCTTTCAATATTATGTTATCCCCTAGTATTTGGTATGTTTCAGTATACCTTCCCTGCTCAATTGCAAGGTATCTGAGGATAAGATATGATTACTAAAGCACATGCATCCTAAGTGCTTAATTAAAAATCTACTGGTCAATTGATGACTAAGTCCAAATAATTTTTAGAAGAAATAACATTTAGAAGGATTTTAATCATAGCACCTTATTTTTCAGATTAAAACTACTTTCAGTTATCCTGGTAATGTAATCACAGGATGTGTATTTGTGGAAATTTTGACTCTGATATCTTGGTCTTGATATTTTAGAAAGTTTCTTGTTCCTTAAAATAAGAAAAAATAGATAAAAGACAGCATGGGCAATCAAACTGTGGTTTGGGTCATCCTGCATTTCTGCACATGGAAACACCTGACTGGCAAAACTCAGAAACTTAGAGTCTGAGTATGACCTGAATCTAATCTAAAACCCACCAAAAGGATCCGTATATTAAAATAGGGAATATTAATAAATAATAATAATGATAACAAGAAAAATAAATTACAAAAACACTTTGCTTCCATAGTCTTCTATGAGCTCGTAAGGTAGCTTGCTACAGGAGCTAATAAGATATTGTCCTTAGGGGGCGCCTGAGTGGCTCAGTAGGTTGGGCGTCTGACTTTCGCTTAGGTCATGATCTCGCGGTTCGTGGGTTTGGGCCCCACGTCGGGCTCTGTGCTAACTGCCAGCTCAGAGCCTGGAGCCTGTTTCAGTCTGTGACTCCCTCTCTCTCTGACCCTCCCCTGCTCACGCTGTCTTTCTCTCTCTCTCCTAGAAATAAATAAAACATTAAAAAAAAAAAAAAGATTGTCCTTAGAATGAACCAGGGAGCTTGAACCAGGGAGCAGAAAACACTGAGTTTAGTAGAACTATATGTGAAACCACTAGTCTTGGTGAACATAGCTTAGGCATCCTTATGGTTGATATAAAACCAATATGATCTGTCCATCCATCCATCTATCCATCCAACAACTATTTATCTAATCTATCTTGTCTTGGAAGTAGTATGTTAAAATAGTGAGGTGAAGACATCAAATTCAATTTGATATAAACATCAAAATGTAATTCCAGTCCTGTGAAGAACTTGGCATTGAGTGGACTACAATATTGTATTAATGGGAGGAGAAAGACAGAAGGGTCAGTTTACTCCTGTTTTCCTGTATTCTGTCCCAGTTTACTAGCTCATCACTAGTTTTCTGTGCATTAGTGCTGAATCTATTGTAAAACCCAATGCTAGCCTTAGTATTTTCTCTGTCCCTCCTTCCTAGGCAAGAGTAAGGAAAAATTTGCTTCTGAATCAGGTATAGCACCTTGTTACACTGTTACTTTGGCCTTACCCCCAGATTTTGCATATTGCGGTCCCAAACTGCACAGAAAAAAACCTCCCAACTCACTCTTCTTTGCTTGCAGGGAATAGTGCATACTTTTCATGACCAAATTGAAGTTTTATTTGCTGCATTATTGGTAGTTTTGAAGTATGCTTTGGACAGAGCAAAGCATCCCTGGCTGTCTTCAACACACCAGGTAATCACACCATTGCTCAGTAGGCTAAATTATTTTAAACCTTTCAAAAAATAGCTTCTCTCTTTTCTGCAGGTTTTCCTAGGAACAATCTCCATGAAAACGACTCCTAATTTAAAGAAAACTAAGGCATTCCTCACCACTGACAAGGAAAATGGCTCTTTTTGGCCAAATCATAGAAATGAGCTTCCTTAAGTACATTGCACCTTTAAAAGCTGACATTATTGCCGCAAAGCCTGAATGGTACCTTGTCAGCATGGAATAACCAGACTGGGCCAAGTTGTCATTTCTGACAGGTCAGTGTAATGAGCAAAAGAACGCTGAGTTTGTCTAAAAGTTTTCACTCGAATCAGCAGGGTAGAGCTGTTTGGGGCGATAACAGCTCTACGTATGTGACTCATTAAATGTGTCACATTATCAAACATTGTGGCCCACACTATCGCAGCCACCACATTTATGCTTTGTTTCCTCCCCCAAATACCCCCCAAAATCTTTATATTTCTAATTTGAAAAGAGTACAGATTGCAGAGCTTTGAGGCACTGGATGTTAGCTGTGTGTGATTAGATGGATGCCAAATGTTTCTTTGCTCCTTTCAAAATACTGCACAGAGATAAATACGAACCTAACTCTATAATTCGATATGAACTTCTCTCTGAGCATTGCCTTCCTCATCTCTTAGGACTTTCCTCAAAACATCTTTGCCATCATGAAAACGGAGATCTAGAATAAATAAGGAAACAAAGAAGAATTAGGTAAAATGTACAGCAGATGGTCTTTCTGAATTACTAGACGAAGGGAAGAACCCAGAATCTTCCCTTACAAGTGCTGAGGAACCTACCCACAGATCTGCCATTTGGATGCAAAACACAGATGTAATGATGTGGCATCACCTGGATCCAGATTTCTTAGTCCACAGATAGCAAAGCTTAAACGTTCTGCCCCTCCCAGTTTACCAGCCAGCTGTGGTGCCCTCTCTTTAATCAGATGCACCAAACAACAGAAAATGGTTTTTCCCTGCTTCAGAAAAATTCACTTAATGTTCGTGACTAATTAAATTCTCACTCTAGTCATGATTAATGTAACAAATAATTACAGCTTAGATCTAATATAGATACAACTAATTGTTCTGCCCACAGTGCATCGTGACTAACAATTAAACACTGCTTTTAAAGCAAAAGTAAGATCTGAGGAGTGACCTTCACCTGGTTTTGCTCTTGCCATTGTAGGAAATGCCCAAAGCTTCTGTTTTCCTCTTCACTTCTTGTGATGGTGACAAAAGGTTTTATTTGTTTGTTTGTTTACATTTCCCTTTCATTAGGTGTTAGATAAGCTGGCACCTTTATACTTGTCCTTCCAATCTATGGGATGTTGGAGGTCCTGAGCAAAGCACTAGGAGAGAAAAATAGAGGGTGGTTATGCTGACTGAATATTCTTCAAAGCTCAAGTGCAAAACTGCCCTCTAAGTCATCAATGTGAAAGATCATGGAAGACTGGCAACACTTTTGATCTATGCAAGGGAAGAAGACTGGCCCATATGTCTTTCTGCTCTGGTAATGTCTAAACCCTATCACTGGAGAAGAGGTTCTTTTATTCTGTGGTCCTGAAGTGGAATGGACCAGTGCTGAATTGAGACAGGCACATATGAGTGGTCTCTGGAAATATATTTCCAACCAGTGCAAACATTCACAAAACCTCCTGGGAATTCTCATTGCTCTGAATGAAAAATGTTCCCAGTTTTGTTTTTTTTTTAATACCCAATGAAATAGAGAATTGATAACTTACCCATATGCCTCATCTATGTTGGCAAATAGGAAACACATTGAACTCTCTACTGACGAATTTGCTTACACAATTAGGACATTGAGTCATGCCTCTATCAACTACTTTGCCTTCTCCCACAACAACCAAATCTTTCCTTTTTATTAGCACATAGTTAAGCATAAGTTACCTATATAAACTGAAACCCAAATAATTAGAATGTCCAAGGAATGGGACTTCTGGTTAATTACATTCAAATATAACTATGCCTCAAACCAGAAAATTTTTCTTTGTTCTTTCAATTATTTGAAAGTCAAGAACCATTTTCTTGGCTTACTAGCTTTTAATGGACAATGTTATTTTATTGTTTAAGGAGTTTGCAGCAGTTGGATGGATTTGGGGGCCAGGACTGGAAAATTTTCTTCGCACAACTTACATAATTAATCTGATACAATTCTTCTAAATACATTCACAATTATGCAATGATATTTATATTTATTTAACATCTACTATTTGACTAGGTTTGGGCTACTAATAATGAGTCAACCTTTCCTACTTTTTCTATTTTTGCTGGGTAAATTACATGCAATTTTAGAGAACATTTAGTTAAACTAAATTCCAATACAGCCCATGTGGGGTAAAGTTACTCAACTACAGCACAAAGCTAACACTGCAGAACTCTTGTCTCTGTCACCAGGTGTTCTGTCTGCCACATCAAGCTTTGCAATGAGCTGTTTTTTGTTTAGCCAATAGGACTCATTCCATCTCAGGTTTTAGGAAAATGCTATCCCCAATAAGAAACAGTTTTGGAACAACAAACCAAAAATCAAAATCTAAGCAGTGCCAGAGATACTGCTAATTAAATACAGGTATGATGTGTGAGTTCTAGGATGTGAGAAGTCTTGGTTCATTCTTTCTGACGAATTATTGATCCTCTGTAGAAGTTTCGACTCCAAATGGTTTCTCAGCTCCCCATTTCCTTTAGTATTCAAATCCTCCTTGGCTCTACTTAATTTTACCATTCTTAAGCTCTAGTAATTCATGTCAACAAGACTTGGAGTGTGATATGTAAACTAAATGGGCAATATCAGGCTTCCAGAAGGCTGTGAACTCAAGGAGGGCCAATATGTCTTGCAATCATTGTACCCACAGGAGTCATAGCAGAGTGCTTATGATGGAGGATTGGTTTTAGTATTCATAAGGAGGGGCGGTTGGGTGGCTCAGTTGGTTAAGCATCTGTCTTCAGCTCAGGTCATGATCTCATATGTTCAAGCCCTGTATCGGGCTCTGTGCTGACAGCTCAGGTTTGGGTTCTGTGTCACCCTCTCTCTCTGCCCCTCCCCTGCTCATGCTCTGTCTCTCTCTTTCAAAAATAAGTAAACATTTTTAAAATTAAAGAAAAAAATAATTTTAAAAAAGTATAAGGAATGGGTGGGTGAGTGAATGATTGAGTACTGCAGAAGGGAGAGTGGGGGTATATATTTCCTATGGTTCTCATGGTGTCCAAGAGTATCTTCTATGGCAAATATCACATGACTCCATTATTCTGTGACTAGCATGTAATTTCTTAGAAGCATTCATTTTTAGAAAATTTAGTAGATAGATTCTCAGTTTTGAAAAGATCATTGACTTGTCATAACGTCATCTCTCAATTTCCAAAAGGATCAAATTGAAAAACAGAGACAGTATTCAATTTTTATAATTCAACCATTTACATATAAAATTTTTCAAAGAAATATGTAGGGTTATAATCATTATCAAAACTTTTTAACTACCAAAGACACCTTTTCTTATTTTATTTCCATATAACCCCATATATCTGAGATGTCATCAGCAACTAACCAGATCTTCTATCTCGCTTAAAATACAACTTGCAATCACAATTTATCATTTTGTTGTTAAGGCAATTGGCCTGGATATATATGGGTTTATCTGTGAACTCTCAAATGCATTACTTAGATAATGAAATGGTAAAATCTCAGCCTAAAGTAAAAGTAGTTCAAATATGCTAATTCTGTGTAGCTGCATCATGAGTAAACATAGGGTATCTGTGAAATTTTTTGAAAGTCATCCATAAGTAGGATCCTCCCCCTGTCCATTATGATAGAAATATTTTAAAGGCTCCAGAGGCTCTCACTTAGGAAGAGAATCTGTAAGTGCACTTAACAACATAAGAGTGAATGTTTAATGTCAAATCATATATCCTTTCATTCTCATTCTGTGGAAACTCCTTAGATTACTGAAATCTATGACAGAGAAAAAATTGGAGTTACTCTAATTTTAGAAATTACTGGAAAATATTCTTATAAACTTCACTTAATTTGAAGGCAAAAAAATAACGTTTATATCTTGACATATTTATCTGTCATATGCTCCTTTCAAGCTGGTTTTCTGGGGAGCTTAATTTATAGCTCCTATTATTTTGTTTTTCTTTTCAGATCTCAAAATGAATGTCATGCCTATGAAGGGTGCCAGAGAGGAAACGAAAGTCTTGTGTTTATTCCAAGTTCCTAAGTCACCATGGGACTGGTGGAAAGTCATCCACAGTCTCCTGGCTCTGTCAAAAACATTGGAAAAAAATGGAAATCAGCAGCTCCAATGGCAGAACGGTTGTCCCACAGCATTCCATAGCACCGGCCTTTGAAGACGGTTGTATTATGGTTGTATTCTCCAAATCTGTTTAGAAAGTAACTCCCCTATTTACCCTTTGAAACCTGCATTTCTTCCCTGTGCTATTGTTCTCCTTTGGCCAGACCTGCTGACTTCATCCTTCAAATGAATCTTATATGTTGCCAGATCTGTACCTTCATTCAAAAGGCTTTGTTCAGATTCTATCTTCTTTCTTCCCTGTTCTCTCTGTGACTTTCTAGACTTTGAAGGTTAGCACAGTGTTCCTGGACTCGGGAACACCTTCCTCAACCATGTCCATTCACACTCCTGAGAGTGTCCTGGCCTTTACCACGAGTCTCTACCCAAGACTGGAGATGAAATCTCCTGACAAATGTGTAAAAAATAACCATGCTTAGGCCCAACCTAGACCAAGTATGTTTGCCTGGAATATCAGTTTCAGTGTTTTAATTGTGCCATGATTGAGCATAATGGCTGAGGTTGAAACCCACTGGTCCATACTAAGTTTTTGTGCCTATAAGTTGAGATAATTATAATAATATATGTGTGTATATATATGAAATGTATACACACACACATACACTCATACTCATAGATATATTTAAACTTTATTTTTTCTTTGATAAGGAACCTATTCCTTACACAGATTTCACCAAGGATGCTCTCTATTACCTAGGGCAAAGGAAATCTCATAAAGGTAAAACAGTGTAAAGGATTTAGTATCTTATTGTCTTGCTTCCTTTCCTTTTCCCTTTTCTTTTCCTCCTCTGCCTCTTTTATTCTTTTCCAACTGATGCACCAATAAGGTCCTCTACTCCTACCTAAAGGTATCACAGAATAAAGTTTTAAATCCAAGAATCTATAACATATTTTCCAATTTTGAATGCCTGTGATTTAATTATACACCTCTACTGTGATTACCATACACTAAAAGCTTACCAATCAATAAAAAGATAAAACACTGACTGAGAGCCGTGCTGACCCTTCTTCCCACGAAGGCCAGCCGATCTGGTGCATTCCACTGCATTTCCAATTATCACTCTTAGTTTATTTATGTATATACACACGATGCAATATTAT